>NC_092862.1:134976170-135023347 GCF_032062135.1 Pyxicephalus adspersus
ACCTCCAAACTCCATGCAGATAATGTCCTGGCCAAGATTCGTACCTGGGACCTAGCACTGCAAAGGCCAGTCACCGTGCTGCCCATACAGATTTATTATTACTTTAGATTGTAAGCTCTATTGGGCAGGGTCATCATTTCTATTTGGGTTATACTTATTTATGGAGGTATGTCAACTGCAGACCCTGTTTATTGTACATCCCCATGTAATATATTTGTACTTTATAAGGAAGCAATAATAATAATTGGAGGAGAAAGCTTTTTATGTACATTTAAACATGAAATATATATGTGACTTTAGTTCCAATTTACCTAGCATTATTTTAGGAAACACTGCAGTCTTGACATCCTTACAGAATCTTAACTTCTATGTCACAGTAAGCCTGAAGACTTTGCTGACGATGATATATTTCCATGCAACCTGTTGACTACTATTTGGCCCTAAGCTCTGAGAAGACTGTCAGGGGAAACCAGTGAACTATTTATGGTAGTAGTGAGACAAGAACACTTGGAAATGCTAACTGTTAAAGTATAACTAAAGCTAAACCTTTTTCAGATTTTGCATCAGTTTTATCTAAGTGACCTTGATCACCAGAACAAAGATTTAGGTTAAATCTGCACCCCAATGTTCCCTTGCAAGGAATTTTTGCCTATTTTTGTGGGCTGAATTAAACATTATTGATTTGGGTGCAGTGGCATGGATGGTGCAAAAAGCCAGGGGTTGCACTTCATGCATAAAAAGCAACCATCTGCCTCCATGTGGAATGTTAATGTGCACCGCGCAAGGGGTTATGGACAAGCTGGCTGTGCCCAGCTTGTGGGGCTGGTAACTGCTGACTGGATAGGACCAATGTGTAGCACAGGAGCAAAAAGCAAAAGAGTAGTCAGGCAAGCCGAGATTAGGGCACGTTGCAATCGCGACAGAGCAGGTTGCCAGTCACTTCCTTATAAAGGGGGCAGGTCATGTGGCAAATAGAGATCATGTGACCAGTGGGTAAGAAAACCCACCACTAAAAGGAAGTGCTGGAGCAGAGGCAGCTCAGGTGGTGGTCACACTTCTGGCAGTAGATGGAGTGCATCTGTGCAATAGTTTAGTCCTCTGGGGTAAAGAGGCATCTCCCTCCTCACATCCTGAAAAGGGCACAGTTCCCCTGGTCCTGTGGAAATCTGTGACGTTTCCTTTTTTTTTTTTTTTTTAAATCTTTCCTTTAATGTTCCTATTCGCTGAGTTTTCTACCTTCTGTTGTATCCTTCATTAAAAGTAACAATTTTTTCTGAAAAGTTGCTGGATGATCCTACTGCATAAATAAACCAAAACTAATCTCGCCTTGACTCCTTTAAATCTCATCATAGGACTGGCACATATACAGAATTATTGTGTTTATGTTTTTGTGAATGAGCTGTTTTTTTATATTACCTGATACCCTACACTTGGGTTGCCCAACACATAGAATGTGATCTACCGGTTCATTGCAACGGCAATGGGAATCGATCGCGGAGCCCTGTCTTTCAAAATAAACTCTACCGTGCACTGGACTGATGATCATTTGGAAGTCTGTTTGAGGCTGGCTACCAGCAACTACTGTCCAGACTATGCAACTTTGGCTGATTCCATTCAGTTTAAGAAGACATCAGAGTAATGTAATGGCCAAAAATGTATAGAATGGTATTGTGCCATACATGCTCATGCTATTATGCAAGGTAAACAATATATATTTTTAATATAAAGTATACTTGGTATATATATAAATAGATATATGTTTAGCATTTTTATTGTTGGTAGAACCTGCTCTACACCCTATACCAATCTAGCTGAATATATTGTAGAGATCCCACCAGCATTTCTATTAGAAAAGTTTTTTAGTCTGGACTTTTCTGTTTCATTTCTGCGTAAGAGTTAAGAGCACAAACAACTTGACGTTCTTGTACTGCTAGGAAGCTGTTTAATAACTTTTTTTCCTCTGCTTGATACAGTGATCCTTCAATTTTCTGTTCTGCTCCCCCATCTTCAGACACTGATTGAATTCTTGTTTGGTTTACTGGAAGGACCGTTAGATTAAATTAACAAGTTTTGTTCTGCTTGAAAGAAGTGACCCTCAGCCACCTTCAGTTTGTAGAAATAATCATCCTTTCAGTGATTTATTGATTGGATTTGTAGCAACACATTGCTTTTGTCAATAGCCTCAGTCATAGGTCTTGCAGATCTAATAGGCTTGCTCTTATTGTGGTCTGCTCAGGAGCAGCGAACCAATGGTGGGCCCAGGCACGGCCGCTGTTTAGCACGGTGTTAAAATGATGGCTTATCTAAGCGTACACAGCCTGACACTATTTTACAGAGAAATTACTATAGTTCACCTAGATGATGCCTCAGTTTCGATTAATTACTGTGTACAGTCATTAAGCCTAATTTCAAATGTAATCATACGCTCGTCTTGTTAAGGGTCATTTCAATAGCATATCAGGTGCTTGCAAATTAAGTAAAACAACCAGCTAAAATGTCTAAAAAGCAAAATAAATATCAGCTCACATTTAATAAGTAAACAAATTAAAATGGTTGAAAGTGTCAGACCACTCAAAATGATGGATCAGTTTTTGGTGACCTTTATTAAAGAAGATCTTTGGACAGCAAGTCCCCAATGCCTACTTTAACCCTTTTATTCCTTCCAACTAATCATTATGTTAAGCTTAAAAAAAAAAGAAAGAAAAAAAAGTAAATCGTAATATTAAAGCCCCTTCAGTTTGTCAGAATCTATGGTCATGTAATATCTCAGGACTTTGAATGCCCAGGTCATCACTGTCTTGGTGACGTGGACATTTTCTATGGACTGACCAGGGGTCAAGTCTTCTTGGGCTCCCTACAGTATTGTAATGACATCATGATGTATGGAGTGGTTAGGTAAGCAATGGGTGCGGAGTTAGATCAGTCTCAAAGGGAAGGATCTCCTCTCTCCAAAGGAGAATTTGATGGACAGGTTATGATGGACTTGATGAAAAAGGCGATTTTAAACAGTTAGACAGGCATGAAGGTAAATTAGGAAGGGGAGGGAAATGAACTATACTTGAAAGTAGGTATAGGTAAAGTCTTCTCTTGTAGTGGTTCTGATAGATTAAACCTCTGAGCAGGAACAAAACCCTAGGACTCATTCATTATGATGGTGATTGGTTGGGTTGGTGTTGGCAGAGGCGTTTATAATTATGATCTTTTTGGTATATAGCCTTCTTCTATGTATTTGCAAAATGTATCAGCATTTACAGTGCTAGAAGTGTGCACATGGTGTTCAGAGGTGTACATGGTTGCATTTATAGTTGCTACGACAGTGTCATTTTATGTAGCCTATCAAATCAGGGGTTCTGTTTGGTCCATTATTGGTGCTCACATTTAATCATATGCCCACTGTAACCCAAAGCAAACATACATTACCACTTTCCATATCAACCAGGGACTCAAGGTAAAGCTTTAACTCCCTATAACTCATATAGCAGTTAAAGCTGTTAACACATTTAAATATTTTTCTCTACTTCAATAGATTTTTCACATCAATATTACTTCAAGCTACAGAATCGTGTCTGCAATTAGGCTTAAACTCACATACTTTCACTTTCCCTCTGACCTCTCCAAAACCGTGGCACACAATGCTATGAGGAAATGAGTATTTTCACATATAAAGAACAGAAGATAATGTTCTAATTGCTGAGTAAACATACCAGGAAAGCTTGTCCTGACAACCTGATCTGTAAGCAACAAAATGCTGACTGGTACAGCTGTCCCTTTGGACAGGATCTGATGTACCATGCATAATGGCTGCTACCAACACTAATGTACTGTGAAATAGGTAGAATTGTGTATTTTACAAAGCATTCTTCATTTTTTACAAAAGACGGCAGGATAACTATACGGAAAAAAAGAAATTGCTGGCTTATATTGTATGTTTTGGAGTTGGTCGATTTTTATTGTATGCATTGCCATTCTGTAAGTCTGCTAAAATGGCAGCTACTCCTAGGTTTACTTTAAGGGGTAAAAAAGTATATTGCCACAATATAAATGAGTAAGACACTTGTGCACCAAATTCTGGTTTGTGTTTTGTTTATCACAATACATAAGGGGATATTATTGTGCCGCCGGGCCAACAAGTTCTATCTGAAATAGACTTGGCACCTATGTCACAATTCTCTGATCTCTCCGTTTCTCCCCATCTTCCACATCTGACTGTGCTCCTGTATAATACTCAAACTTCACAGTTTTATATGATTTTGTACTCAGGAGATGCCTCACATTTCACTATAAAATACTGAGCCGTTCATTATGTCTTTTTGGAGATTTCTCAAGTCTAGTCAACTGCTACTCACAGTGACAGCAAAGAAAGGTTATGTGCTGCAGATGGCAGATTCACATTCAGCGTTCTCGTCTTATGAGCGAACGCAGTGTAGGTCGTACGAGGTGTTCTCCACTGGAAAGTACAATGAAAGTATGGCTTTTTCTCCAATTACTGGCTGCATGTATCAGCATGCCTGGAAGAGCTCTTTTTAACCAATTCACAACCAAAAAGACAAAGTAGTTTTAGTGGTCACCTCGTCTGGTTCTGCAGTTGGGAATCAGGCTAGTGTGATCCCAGGACTGCTTAGGGCTGAGCACTTTTGGCTTCATTAAATTTAGAGGCAATCAGAGATCACATGTTCACACTGGCCATGAGGTTGTGAGGCATTTAGCACTTCCTCCTTACAGGAAACCACAGATTCTCCCAGTGTCAGCCTATAGAGAAAAAATGGAGGCGGCAATGGGTTTTACCAGTACTGCTCCACTGCCATAGGTATCAAGTGTACCGAGGCTGCTTCTCTAAAAACCAGCACCAGCAGTGACCAAAGGGTTTGCAATATGCAGCTGGATGGAGCAAAGTACAACCCAGTGATTGTTGTAAGGAACTTACCCGCCCTGCGAGCCCGCGGTGTCCCTGGGGTTCCCAGCCACAGAGGGGGACGCCACAGTAGCAGGCAGCATGGCCGAGGCTGCTGTAGCAGTAACACTCGGTATCTATTGAACAGCAGCCTATGCGTGGACACCGCGCCGTTTATACTGACAGGTAAGCTCAATAATCAGGAAATATTATCAGGAATTATCATAGAGCTATTGCTATGTTAATTGTTTTACTGTGCCAGAGAATGAAATGTGAATGCAGCAATTCATTTTTTGGTTTCACATTGCATTATCTGGCAAAGTAAAACAATTTATCTCAATAAGAAGAAACAAGAACATATGAGAAGAGCATGCAGTAATATGCAGTGGATTGATTAGATCAATCCTCTGCATTTTACTGCATGTACTTCTCATGTGTTCCTGTTTCTTCTTATAGAGATTAATTGTTTGTTCAATATATTTAAAGCTTGGCCAGCGACTTGGTCTACGTTTTTAATTTCGGCTCTCTGTGTATTTGAGTTTGACACCCCTGCTATAAAGCTAATACTTTGTTGGAGCACCTTTGGATTTAATTCCAGCATTCCCAGGTCGGGGTCTATCAGCATGGCACATCTTGACTTTTATATATTATCCCCACTCTTCCTTGTCGGATTGTGTGGGCATCTATTGTACACATCCTTCATCAGGGCACCCCACATATTTCTATTGGATTTAGGTTAGGGCTCTGGCTTTGCCATTCCGAAACACAAATTTTCTTCTAGTGAAGCCATTCTTTTGTGGATTTGAGTGTTTGCTTAGGGTCATTGTCATGGTAAAAGGTGAGATTCCTTTTTATCTTCAGCTTCTTTCTTAAAGTTTTTGGGCAAAACTTACTGGTATTTGCAACTTTTCACAATTTTCTCCACTTTGGTTAAAGTCCCAGTTCCAGTTGAAGAAAAGCAATCCCAAAGCATACTGCCTCCACAATGTTTCACCATGGGGATGGTGTTCTTTCGGGGATGTCTGGGCAATGTGGGAATATTTGGAAGACAGAAGGCTTTTTCTACAAAGAAAAACATAAAGGCTTGGCTAAAATTTGCAAAACATAGGTAAGAAATTGGTAAAATGTGTTATGATTCGATGACACCAAGGCTGAACTTTTTTACCACAATGCCAAAAGGTACATTTGGTGCAAAAACAACACTTCGCGTCAAAAGAACATATTGGACAGTGGAAGGAGAAGCAGCAGACTGATGCTTCTTTTCCTTTTTTTGCCTGACTGCTTCTTCTTCTTCCTGTCTGTGTTAGCTGTATGGAGGAGGTACGTAAAATGCTCAAATTTAAAAAAAGTTGAATAATGTATTATTATGGCGCCTCATTAATTTGCTAAATTGTAGTCTGCCTGGAACTCAAGTATTTGATAAAGTAAGTTACATACAGAAACATCATTTTCATTTATGAGCAATTAATCTCGCACGACTGCACATTGCCCCATTAATGTGCGATTAAGATGCCCCTGCATGCTACTTGTGTAGCTTAGACCAATAAGAAGCCATTTGTTCCATCACTTTAGTGATCTCTTTCTATTCCTATCAATTAATAGCTAGCTGTTTAAGTATCATAACTAGCTACTAAAAACCTCCTGTGTGACTTTAGCCTAATGAGGTTACTGCAAGAAAGTGGTTAAATCTCTCATTAGCAAGAGATTACGATCCTCCATGTAGCGTAGCCTGTAGAGAGAGTTGCAGTTTATAACTGGAATTTATTTTTAGGCTCAATCATAATAATCTTGTATAAGCTTTAACATGGTAATGTGATTTTAAAAGTCATTTTTAATCCTTTTAAATCTCGGTAATATATTTTAATTATACCTGGTGAATCCTGCCTTGAAGGCCCTTGGACAGGCACTTTATGTTGTAAGGTGACAACATTTTGTTCCTGTTTGTTTATTGTGTTTGTGGTGTCATCCTGTCAAATTGTCTTCCGATGGAAACTACAAGTGGAGGTTATGTACCCCATTTTTCCAGTATGATCCACTGTGATCACCATCAGGACAACCACTTAGAAATGCTTTGCAGCCATTACTGGTGTACTTGTAGACAGAGATGAAGAAAGACAATAATGAAAAAATAGAAAAAAAAGGGAATAATTTATGATACACAGTGTTTAAAGCAATTTAAGGTATACACAGGCCCTTTATAACTTCTGATCCAATTAATGGTCATATCTCTAATGGCTTCAGCAGCAACTGTTTTTCCGGTTCTATATTGGAATTTAAAGCAGATCTATCACCAAACATTTTCACTCTAAAAGGGTAGATAACTTCTTTTTTCCCCTAAGTGCTTTTTTCCAAGGCAGTACGACTCAATAGGAGCACAGAGCTATTTGGAATATCTACATCTCGTATGCCATGAGGCTTCCAGCTTCTCCATCTGTGCATGCCTAATCTTGGGCATGCACAAAAGAAGCTTTTACACACAATAAAAAAAGTGCATTTGCAGTGAGGTCGGAACTCTTTTTTTTCTTCATTTAGAGCAGGATACGCCTGCTTAGTGCAAAATCAGGTGACATAGGCAGAAGAAGATGGCGGTGCCCGATGCTTCCTTTATGCCGGAACCAAGGAGGATTTCAGAATGACGGGCGACCAAGTCGAGGTCCCATGTGGAGGGATCGGCGGCTCTGTGAAAGTAAAGGTAAGTGGGTATTTTTTTTATTTTTATGATAGTTTCACTTTAAGCATTTGCATGCGTTCATTAATATTGAGTACAAGTCATGTGTACAAACAATTAAACTAAATCAGAATTCCAAGAAAAGAAAACAATCATAAGGGCAGAATATGGTACATGTGTGTGTGCTGTGAAGATCATCACAAAATTGTCACCAGATCTGCTTGTGTGCACAGTCCCACAATGTCAATTTCATTCCGTTAAGGTTTACATCTACTTTATGTCCTAGCATTATATTATTGTCGGAAAGACATATTAATCTTTTTTTTTTATATACTATGTATTTTATCCAGAAACATTGAGTGTTTACCCCCCCTTTTGAGCAGTTGTGTGCCGGTAGATGACATACACTGAGCACAAGGTTAAGGAGACGGTACAGGGGAGGGGGGACATGTGTATCAACCTTGTTTTGTTAACAGATTGATCTTGTAGTTAAACTGATGAAGGACAGCATTCACTGAGCCAGAATGGTGAGGTAACAACCTATTACTTTGATATCAGTGAGGTTTTTTGTAAGCTGGTGTCTGTTAGAACTGATAAGAGCCTAGTGGCTTTCTGAGCCTGTACCTCCTTCTGTATATTGATTGCCGGACCTCAGGCTGCTCCTATTATGAGATAGCCATTCATTACTTTACAAGGAGCATGCAGCTACAGTCCCCGGTTCCGCTGTGATTAGTGTTTCCAGGAGGCTCTAGAGATAATCAAAGGTCAGATTGTAGAAAAATGGGAGCCATAATTGTTTCTAGGAATTTGTCTTATGCTTGTTTATGAATTTTTTTACATTTGTATTTGTAGATGACACTTGGATGATACATAGTCTATGGATTTAGGGTTTGCCCATGACAAATTCCATTTGTTTGATTTATACGAGTATAGTATAGTGATACTACATTCTAAATGTGTTAAACCTTATGGAAACTTTAAAAATTAACTTATCTTATTTTTAAAAAGAAAGGACCCACAGCCTAAAAAAAAAAGCTAACTTCAATACTCACCTTCTTTCTGGTGCTGCTCCTATGATACCTCTTCCTTGCCACTAGATGTCCTCAGTATTCAGGGTTAATTGATGATTGGTGATGTGCATGTGCATGATGTGCATCAACCTGCATGGTAAAAATTTCAGGCCCTGCCAAATTGTATGGCAACATTTTTGGTTCTACTATATTTGAAGGGCTATCAACTTGCACAGTTAAATTTGAGAACCTATCAACGTGCAGGGTAACATTTGAGAACCTGTTGACCTGCATGGTGACATTTGTGGACCTATCAACCTGCCTGGGGTCAACCTGCATGGCGGCATTTGTGGACCTATCAACCTGCATGGGCGGCATTTGTGGACCTATCAACCTGCATGGGTAGCATTTGTGTGGACCTATCAACCTGCATGGGTGGCATTTGAGTACCTGTCAACCTGCATGGGCGGTATTTGAGTACCTGTCAACCTGCATGGGTGGAATTTGAGTACCTGTCAACCTGCATGGCGCCATTTGAGGACCTGTCAACCTGCATGGTGGCATTAGAGGACCTGTCAACCTGAATGGGCAGCATTTGAGGACCAGTCAACCTGCATGGGGGGCATTTGAGGACCTGTCAACCTGCATGGGCGGCATTTGAGGACCTGTCAACCTGCATGGGCGGCATTTGAGGACCTGTCAACCTGCATGGCGGCTTTTGAGGACCTGTCAACCTGCAAGCTGAAATGTAAAGCCCTTTCAAGCTCCCTGGTGAATTTTGAGGTTCTATCAAACTGTATGCTAAACTTTGACGGGGAACATCCGATTGCCTCATGGAATCAGGAAGGAATTTTTTTTCCCCTGTTGAGGCAAATTGTAACTTTCCTCTGGACCAACTATGTCTTATAGGGTTTTATATCTGGGATATGTTTATTTCCCTAGTGGTGGAACTTGATGGACTTATGTCTTTTTTCAACCTAACCTACTATGTAACAAAACATTATTCATCCTCAAACCCATTGGTGTACATCATAAGCTTTTCTGCAGTGTTGTACGTTCCTTGCTTCTATCCCCAAGTGGTTATCAGTCATCACAATGTGTTATGTATTTTTAATTGATATCTCCCCGGATTGCTATGTTTGTCTGACACTCCCCAATTTATGTTCTGCATTTGCATTAGCTTATTCTTCCCATCACTAATACACTGCATAGGACAGACTCTGTACTTTAACATCCCAGTTTTATTCCCCTCGTAACACAGAGTGAAAAACGTTATTTATTTATAAAGCGCTTTGACTCGTGTTTTTATGCGAACACAATGATACACAACCTCTACTCTGTAATATGAATTAAACAGTTAGGATAAGTTCTTCAGCTGTGAGATTATATTGAACCAAACAAAGTAAAACAATTTATTGCTTCAGCAAACAATGTTAATGAAAGATATGGGGATTCAGTTCATACACTGAATTAGGTTTTGTTTCCTGTTACAAATTTCTAATAAAGGCAAAATATAAGAAAATTAGCAGTGCTGTAAAATGAATTGTTCACCCAAACAATTATTAGTATTATTTTGTATTTGTACATATTAATGCATATTGCTCAGCACTTTACAAAGTCCATAGCCATGTCACTATTTGCCACTCAAAGAAGCTCACAATGTCCCTAACAATAGCTATAGTTTATTATTCTACATTTCCACATGTTCCAGTCTTAGGCCAGTTATGTTTTGTGGATTTGGAAATGAACCTGGTGCAGCATGGCGAGATTGCTAGCCACTGATCCACCCTGCTGCCCAATGACTATATGTAGTCCACCCCAGTAATCACTGCTACACTTATCGGTCACCCATATGTTTTGTGGTTTGCTCCAATTGTTTAAAAACATTTTTGAAGCTAATCAAACCAAAGCATAATATACTAATTCTTTTCTAGCACTTTAGTCTGGTATGTTTTTGTATCATCATTATTATTGTTATTAGACCAGAAAACCTGTTTATACCTTATTTTAGCAGTCACATGACCACATAGCCTCACATTGCACTTTTTGTTGTAAAAAAGATATACTTGGTATATATCTTATACTTATAAGATATATATACTTATATATCTTATAAGAAGATATATTTTTATTGTTTTTTTAACTGTCAGTGATCAGGTAGATTGGGGAGGCAGTTAGTAGATCAGCTTTATGATTTGGACATGATGTGAAAGTAGTACAAAACATACTGGCATATGTTCTGATAATAATAAATCACAAGGGTTTAAATGGGCTTTCATTTGCATTACTTCACATAACTTTGCACTTTGCTTGCACTTTACCTTCTGCAGGCCCATTCCATCCCACTTCTTTTTCTGTATTACTTTTCTTTTTTTTGCCTCAATAATACCCTTTTAATGAATATGTTTCCTAGCAGTTAATCCATATCTTTTTACTTGAATGTACTCTCCATCCACACACAGGGGACCTGGACTACTTAAACATGACTATTGCAATGTATTGATTGGTTAACAAATTATTCTGTGTCAGTTGATATAGGTTTGTACCTGTGCTATGCTAGCTGGCTTCAAACACATAAAATCTTTCAGAACCATGGATGATGGGAATTTACATGGACCATAGCCAATTGGGACTGCAAGTGTTATTCACCTAGTTTTTTCCTGAATGGTTCACTTGTATTTTCCTCTAGGCTATTATTGGAAAATCTGTGTAAATAAAAACATTAGGAAATAAGGGAAAAAAACACTGGTTTAATCTATACATTTTTGTTAACTTTAAAAATGAAGATTTCTTATTGTATATAAAAAAACAGCAATGTTTCTCAGCAGTTTCCTTGAAGATTTGTATTAAACTGTAGTAGGATGCTTTGCCTTGGCATTTTTGTACCTTGAGTCTAATAGTTATGTATATTTGGTTTGTGACCCTAAAGCCCTGCTGCTCCTGGTTGCTAGTGTCAGAAAAATTTAGAGTAAGATATAGTGATGTCTGTATTATGCTACTCACTGTTCTCCTTGCTGCAAAGAAACTTGTAACTGGGGACTCGCAGTGGAAGGCTCTACCTGCTTCTTCTTTTTTTCTTTTGTGTGGCATTGTGTTTCTGCTTCACCAGTTTTTCTTAAGTATTCTCTCAGATCATAAGTCTTTAAGAGGGAAACTCGGACACGAAGAAGCTAAGCCCTACCTTCACCATATGGCAGGCAGTACTAGAAATTAGTTCTATGCCCTTTTGCCCTTTGCTTGGCTTTCTGAGCACAATTTCACAATTTAGTTGAAACTCTCTGATATTTATCCTATCCCCTATTATGGTGTTACTAAACTTCTGTTGGATGTTTGTGGAGTAGTAGAGGTATTTTTGTTTTTGGCACCCTGGTCAGATAACCTTCTGGAAAAATGCCCTTTTTGATACAAATTACCATGTTAACATTTGATTTAGGTTTAGGTAAATGTAAAGCTTGTCAAAGTTTTTGCCTCACTACCTGTACTAGTGATAGAAGAGGAAGTGACATAAGTTTTCATTATTGTATTAGTAATAATAGTGATCAGAAATGCCTTTCCTAGCCAATACCAGAACAGTCATTTTCTTGACCATCTCAAATTTTGGATTGTCCTTTACTTTCAGTCTTGTTGATACTGATTACCAGGGCAAATGGGGTAAACATCTTAAGCAGGGGTACAAACAGCAACAAAACCCCAACAGGGTTAGATATCCTCTATTACCTAAACATTTTGGCTATAGATATTCTTTAATATCTGAGTATAGGACCACTTTAAGTCAGAGAGTACTGATATATAACAAATAGTCTAGAGAATGCATTCATATTGATTTGTGTCACCAGGGAGGGGTGCACCGATAAATCCTTCCTGTGACTGTATCATGAAATATCATTCCCTCATGCCAATGCACTGTGGTACATTCAGTTACTTTCAAGGTAAAAGTCAATAGCTTTATGGCGTCTGATCCAAAAACTATTGATTTGTGCTTATTCACTATCTGAGAGGTGATTAGGGGCAGGCTGGTCAGTAACAGATGTTTGGTAACTACATGAGCTCTGTACTTATCTGTTAGGCAGAGCCTTAGGGCTCAACTTCACGTGAGATTTTAATTGTGAACCCGAGATTTAACCCCATGGGAGCAATTTTTCCATAAGCATTGCATCGATTCACATGAGGAAGTAGTCATCGAAGAACTTAATCTCAATCTCACAAGTGATAAACATCATGTGTAAGTGGCCTTTATTTTGATTTAACCCCTAAAAAATGTAAGGATCCAGTTAGATCTTTGTGTTTTGGAAGGCATATGGAACGAAGGCTCAGTGCACATGATCACACAATGATGGATCATAAAACCATTGACAGGTGATTGTTGATCGGATGTATAAAGGGGGAGTTTAGGGAGCAGTGCCAACACAATAAATCCGGTCGAAGGTGTTTATTTAAACACAAATATGAGACTTAGCAATTCAAACATTAGAATATCCTGAAGAAAACTGTACATCTTCAACAAAGTTAGTTCTCAGGAGTTATATTAGAGCAGTGGTCCCCAAGCTTTTGTAGCTCGCAGACCACTAAATGCATGCACTCCGGACCGCGTATGCACCAGAGTGATGTCAGAGCTGCGGCCCACCTGTCAGATGGCCGCGGCCCACTCTAGCTGCAATACTTACCTCCCTGCTGATTGCACCTCTGCAGTCCAGAAGTACAATGAACGCAGGCTGTGTGATTATGCACTTCCATGACAATCCAGGATCAAAGAAACTGGGTTGATGCTATTTATCAATCAACCCCAAAGGGAAAACCAGAATCTATTTCTGAAAAGGTAATTCTTCAGAGACTGCAGGAAGTGTGAACATTGCTAATTGCAACATTGAAGTTATGGCAAAGCAAAGGTCATGTCAGACTGATATAAAAAGAGACCCCATTCCTCACCCAGCACAACAGTCTTTTTCTATAGCAAATCATCAGTATCGGGTCTTACCACCCTTCACTTTACCTATTTACAAAACCATACAAGTTTGCTTCTTTATGATACTATCATCATGCTGCTGCTGGAGCCTTCAGTGCCATGGAAAGATTCAGTTCGTGGACCCAATGGAAAGCATTCATATCACCAGGTAGCCAAAAAAATCACCCTTCCACTCTCGGGTACAGTAGAATACTTCTGTCACATCACGTGATTGCAAATTTAGGCAATTATTTTGAATTTTTTTTTTATAAACTGTTGTTGCTAAATGAGGATGGGGACTGTTGTTTATTGGCTTGATCTCTACTTTACTAATTGTGTTTAAATTTTTTATACAATTCACAAATCATAATATTTCCACATCCTGATAGGTGAAATCTTGTACCTAGGTTCACTAATGTATAAAGCTACAATGGCTTTAGAAAGTATTCCAACCCCTTCACTTTTTTCATCTTTTTATGTTGCAGTCTGATCATTTAAATTCATTTTTATTTCTCAATAATCTAAACTCAGTACCCCATAATGACAATGTACAAACAGAATTTCAAACAATTTTGTAAATTCATTAAAAGTAAAAAATGTAAATATTACATGTTTATAGTTATTACGTATTCAGACGCTTTGCAATAATGCTTAAAATGTAGCTCAGGTGGTTTCCATTTCTCTCGATCGTTGCTGAGATGTTTCTGCACCTTGATTGGAGTCCATCTGTGGTAAATTAAATTGATTCGACATGATTCGGGAAAAACACACATCTCCCCATAGAAAGCGTCATAGGCCTGAATGTACCCATCATTTAGGGTCTAATTATTATTTTGGTTTAATCACATTAGCAGCTTATTCTATTTATAGCTTATCTTTAATGAAACCTTACCCATGGCTTTACCTTGATGTTTGTGTTTCACATTTTTCCTTCTCATGGCTGCTTCCTATATTAAAGTAATTATGCAGATCTCCCCTTTTACCCAATAATTCTAAAAAGATTAGTGTTATTTCCTACAAAAGCCAGAATCTGTCTCTTCTTGTTTAATGAAGTGAAGGTTTTCCTCTCCAATTACTTCTACTGATGTCCTGCTGCTGGTCCAGGATAAGCATTCCCCGATGAACACTCAGCCCAAAGTTTAAGAAGGTTACAGCCTCCAAGGGAGAGCTGCACATATCGTGACCCTGAATGCTGAATTAAAGCTTGCAGTTTCTAAGCATTAGTATTCCTTGCCTATAAATTGTTAATGAAAGAGATTTTCTTCATTATGGGCCGTGGACAGAATGTGAAAATACTTCTCAACTGGAATTTAGCAGCTTGGGCTGGAAACAAACTTTCTTTAGAGACAATATAGGATAATCAGGCCTAAATGTGTGAGAAATTGGTGCTAGACATTGTTCTCAATAGGGCAAATGCTGAATAATTTATGGCGGTCATGAAACACTTTCCACTATCAGTAAAGACTTTGGGGTGATTTGATTAGGTCGAGCATGTGCTGAACAAAAATAATTCCAATAATTAGCAATTACTTTTAGCTAAACATATCGAAGCTAAGCCACTGCCCATTTTTGAACCCACAGCCAGAGGCATATGAATCAACACCACAATAAGTCACTATGCAGAAATGCAGATTGTTTGTTACATTGTTCTCCCCCACCCCTTTTAGCTGGGTGCACCACCCAGAACTTTTCAGTAACCGCCTGGCTGTTTTTTGGGATAATACTGAATTAGGATACAAGTTTCAGGCTAAAAGAGGGGGTGTTCTGACACGCAACCAGCCATTGGAAAGGCTGTTCAATCACGAACAATGTTCTCATCAATTGTTCAGACATATAACCAAGCAAGTTATTGATTTTCACCTGCAAATGATTGGGTCACCAATATGAACACAGCTACAATTTAATATATCAAGATTCTCTATCCACAGAAAAAAGCCGCACAACAACTCAAATCGCACAACGCAAGTTAAAGCAAATGGAAAACCCTCCAAAATAAAGAGAAATACTAAATGTGGTGTGACAAGTGCCCCTAATGTGTTCTCATCCTGTTTTAGTGGCATTGGTAAATTTCACCCTATGACATAATGAAAATTTACCTCCAGGGCAAGAATTTATTTCTTCCCCAATATATCTTCAACTAGAAATATTTCAGCTAGAATGCAGATTTACCTCTTTTAATGATAACAAGCACTTACTTACTATGTTCCAAAGATAAATACTGTAGGTAATTACTGTAGGAAAGAGCAGAGAGCAATAAAATAATAATTAGCGGTTACCATAAAAGATCAATAAGCTTGACTCACATAGGATCTATTAATGCAGATTTATATCCGTGTGGTAGGAAAAGCCCCATAGCAAAAGACACACAGCTATATACAAATAACCAAGAAACCTACAAAATCAGTTACATAAGCCCCTAATACTATAAGGTTTAGGTTTTCACCCTATATGCTATCACAATTGTGTACATTGTCATATCATTGGGGAACGCATTGTTTCCTGATCCTTTGGAAAGGCCAAAGGACAGATTTCAATCACACACATTTGCTGGTAGTTGTCAATATGATGTTGAAGATAAATGTATCCGTATGCAAAGGTAACTTAAATTGACATAGTGGATGGGAAGCTGGTAAAGTATACTAGTTATTTGTATAACATGATTGTACAGTTTGCTGCACAAGCTATAATTTGCTACATCACTGTAATAAATTCAGTCCTTAGATTTCTGCTTGAAGAACTTCATCTTTCTGGTATAGGGAAATGAGGCATTTCTCATTATACAGTGCAGCACTCAATATCTGAATGAAAAAGGTAAAGCTAATTTAAGTAGCAAATGTAAATCTTTGCACATTTGTGTTGAATACCAACTAAGCAATACAATTTCTGCTTCAGCATATTTGTGACTAGTTCTCTTTAATATTTCCTGACCTAGAAAAAAAGGTTAGCATTGTGCCACTACTACTTTTGCCCCAATGGGATGTCGACCGTCATTTCATTTACTTAGTCTTCGCTCCGGAGCTCAGGGGAAGAATTACTCATTCATTTTTCTACTTCTTTTCCCCTCTCCATTGAACTTGATCCTTATCACATTTTCTCTCTGTGATTCACAGTGTAGCGCTCACTTTTTTTAATTCCCTTTTATGGGAGTCCGGCAGTGTAGTCAGTCATTGAAAGCCTACAACTAAGTCATAAACAGAGATGGATGGAAGTGGTTCTCGTGTTGTTAAAGGTTTAAGGGACACAGTAAACTACAGAATGAGGAATAAAAACACAGGTACGGAAAATCTTACCTCCATAAAATGTCACCTATTGTGAAAGTGTTCATTTTGGACATGGTTACAAAGTACACGTAACAAGTAGAAAATCTGAATTTTTTTTTTTTTTTTTAATGTTTAAGTATTTCTTTGACTATGTGTGCTTGCATCCATTTGTGTATTTACTTACCTATATTATGCCTCCCCCATGAATAGCCAATGGCAATTTCTGTAAATACCGGGGGTGTTAAAATCTAGTTCCTAGGTACAACATACAGACCAGAATTTTCTAATAAACGGCCACTGTCAGGTTTTTAAACTTTATCTCACTAAATTAACTGAAGGCTGCGAGAAAAATACAAAATATTTGTGCAGTCCTCGATCATTAAAGACCGCATTTGGGATATTGCAGTTAAAAAAAACAAACAAAAAACTTTTGGTTGCCTAGATTAATATATTATTATTATTAATATTATTATTATTATTACATAGTTTTTATATAGCGCCGACATATGAAGCAGCACATTACAAAGTCCACTGTCATGTCACTAGCTGTCCCTCAAAGAAGCTCATAATCTAATGCCCACACCATAGTCATATGTCATTAATACAGCCTAGGGACAAATTTAGGGGGGAGCCAAATAATCTAATTGTATGTTTTTGGAATGTGGGAGGAAACCGGAGTACACGGTGGAAACCCACGCAAACACTGGGAGAACATGCAAACTCCATGCAGATAGTGTTCTGGCCGAAGATTCGAACCTGCGACCTAGTGTTGCAAAGGCCAGAGTGCTAACCTGTGAGCCACACAAGTCCTGTCTTTTTCAGCAAACCATTCTTGTGTACAAGATTTTAGTGGGGTGGGTTTGACTCTCCGAATTTCGCAAGAACCCTAATTATACACTAAATGACAAACACTTGTGGATACATGATCGATGCACCTTTATGAGGTTGTTGGATATCCTGATTCAAAAACCAGTAATACAGAAAGCTTTTCAGCTGGGTAGGAAGAAGCCGTGGCAGTGGCAGTCCCTGTATTGTGATTCAACCCTTTAGTAACCACCCACAAACAACTGGTTGGTTACTGAGGTGTCGGGTGGTGCGGACTTCATGAACATAATTTTTTTCACCCTTCTGGGAAGGCTTTCCACCAAATTTTAGAGGGTGAGTGGGAATTTGTTCCCATTCGGCCAAACTATAATTTGTGAAAATGAGAAGACAGATTTGCAGGTATTTTAATTCACCCCAAAGGCTTTCATTAGGGTGGAGCTCTGGGCTCTTTACAGGCATCTCCACAGCAAACTTACAAACCATGTCTTTATGGAAATGGATTGGTGCACTGGAACACGGGACTGGATACTGGACTGAATGTCTTAGTACTTAATAGGACTTCTTACTTGACACACTCAAACCTAATAATCAGCTCAATTTTGGAAGGGGTGGGAGGGTGGAGAATGTACCTTTGCCACAACTTTTCAAAGAGGTTAGCATCTGTTCATATTGGCACCTTCTCCAAACTGATACAAGCAGACAAGGATGTCCTAGGGTTAGCAGTAATGTTCACTGGGCCCAATAATCTTAAACCTTGTTTTTGGGGAGTGGGGGGTGGGGAATGTACTTCTGTCAAAACTTTTCAAAGAAGTTAGCATTTGTTCATTTTTGCACCATGCAGGCCCTTTCAGTTGCAGTGTAGTTAGCCCTAACTAGCCTCATCAGTCTTTACCTGGACATATGGACTATGGGCTAGTTAGGCTTTAGGGAGAATAGAAAGAAACCGAGTGACTGAACCAATTCCCAGCCTTGCATATGAACAAACACTTGGGAGTCAATAAATGGTTTCTGATTGTATGTGGCTGAAATGTATCATCTATACACTTTAACTCTCCTGTGAATTATATTAAAGGTCATTATTTACAGTAGTGGGCATTTATGTTTAACAACCCCCTCTTCTTTACTGAACTGTGTCATAAAATAACTGTTCTCGGAACATTCAGATCTTTGCTCACAATTGGTAAACTGTGAAAGCTGTTGCTGTCTATGCTGCTGAGACATATGAATCAGTAGCTGTCTATGGTGCTGAATGGTGGATTATAAAAACTGCGGTTGTCCGTAGTGCTGACTATGTATTGCAAACTTTCACTGTCCATGGTGCTGTATTTGTGAATAGTACTGTACACCTCTGTTGATAATATTTCCTTTCAGGTCAATATTTCTATAAATATGATCTTCTAGTTTGACTTTTTCCCAAATGTTCTTTGAATTTGCTTGTGTAGCTTTAGCTTTCATAAAATTAGGTGGCGTCCAGATTCCACAATTATGTGACTTTAGACATAAAGAACTATATAGCCAAGAGCTGGTGGTGGAAGAACATTTATGTTGTTGACATCACAAGACTAGCACATTTTTTGCTGAGCCACAGCCATCAACTTTCTGGAAGTATCACTTATCTCTTCACTAATAATTACAGCCTAAGTAGTTACATGCTTGTACTGGGTAAGTACAAGCTGGGTAGTACTGGGCTCAACTTGAAATATTTAAAGCCAGATGCAGCAAGAAAACTAGCATTTTCCAAAGAATGTCAGCTGTGGCACACCAGTACCTATCTCTAAACTTACTTCAGTTTAATATATTTACTTGTATACACTTTTAGGAAGAACTTTCAGTAAGTTGGACAATTGGACTCTCCAAAAGTACTCCTTATAGCCCAGAGGCATCTACAATCTTTTTTTCTTAGGACCTTAGAGAGCTCTTTGGATTTTGTCATGATGACATCACACCACTAGTGAAGATAGCACCAAACCCTAGATATATGTGGTCTAAATAGGTTTCTGCTAGCATACTTTTCAGTGTTCTCTCCAGCTCTTTTTAGAGGGGCGCACCTCCCGGCACATTTCTGTAACCACCCATCTGTTTTGGGGGGTTACTAAAAAGTTGGGTAATGATACAGGGTTTGCCACCCGCCTACAGCTTTTTCCTGGAACATTTTAATAAACAATTCTGGGGAGAACACTGGTTTTGTAAGACATTTCTCATCATTGGCACGTAATTCTAATTTTATGAATCCAAATAGTAATAAATGTAGGAGTGTATTTCCAAAGATCAAAAACAGAAGAGTTGTCAAGGTTGGAGTCTCTACTGTTACTTTGCCCTCTGAGGTCTAGGATCTAAAGAAAACGTAATAATGGAAAAATGATTTTGAACAAACACAGTACTAGTCAATCAAAGTGAAGTAAATTTCCACATTTATATTCTTTGTCCAGATCAATGCCTTAAAAACCAGCATGGAAGACAGGTAGCGAGGGTTTAAAAAAGGTATTAATGGCAGTGTACCAGTGTATGCAATGTAATTACAGGTTTCCTTTAAAGCAAGACTGATAACTTTTTTCTTTTATTACTGATATTATAATTTAAAAGTAGTTTATGCACTCCTGCCAAACTGTGTATTTATGCATTTCTAGAAGGTCCCCATGCTGTGCACTTCAAGACTTGGGTTTCCATTTGCCCTCCGGGTTTCAGCTCTTCTGGCTGCAAGACTTAGAGGTCAGAGACTTTCCAGAACTTCCACTAAGTATTTCAGCTGCTACTGCAAATAACATTCCCTTGAGTCCTGTAGGACATTTATTAAATTGCTTCCTTTAGTTGGTAGCGATACCTTCATTTACCTTCCACTAATGCCAAGGGGGAAAGATAAGATGGCATATAGGTAATATAAAGCATTAATATTGTAACAAGTAATATCGATTAATCAGTGTTCATAGACCTTTTAACATGCAATTTCTAAGAATTTATATATATATATATATAAGCAATCACTGCGATTAGTGACAGATGAAACACATTATTATTACACATCATTTATATAGCACCAACATATTACTCAGTGCTTTACAAAGTCCAATCTAATGTCCCTACCATAGTCAAACGTCTTTTAATACAAACTAAGGTCAACTTGGGGGAAGCCAATCAACCTAACTGCATGTTTTTGAATGTGGGAGGAAACCAGAGAACCTGCAAACTCCATGCAGATAGTTCCCTGGGCGAAATTCGAACCTTGGTCCTAGCGCTGCAAAGGCCAGAGTGCTTACATCTTACTACCGATATAATTGTTCTGTATGACAAATCTAATATATTGCTAAATATTCCCTTAAGGTTACAAAAGTGTTTGCTTTGTTTTTTTATGGTGGTTGAGGGGTTAAAGTGTTTAAGGTATTTAACCTGCCCCATGAGGATCTGTTTTAGTTAATGCACACCGAGCTGTCATAGAGGTTTCATGGGTTACAATATCTTTGCCCACAAGTGTTTTATCAGGACAGATACTGCAACATCTTTGTGTTTGGAGAACAATTCTAAAGGTTAAAGTAGTTAGGATGAATCATAATTACAAAGTGAATTTGTTTACCGTGTGTCATCATGAAGTCTGCACTAATTTGTAGTTTTTATGAAGCTTTCTTAAGGCTTTGTTAGGTTTATTTCTTACTGCTGGAAGCCAACTGTGCAAAATATAATATGATGGAAATATAAAAATCTACTTTCATTGACTTACGGTCTGGATTTTGTTCTGTGTGTCTCACTGCAAATTGTCAGAGAATATCCACAATATCAGATGGATTCAGCACTGAATGTCCTAGAAATTCGTGAAAGAACATTGTTCTTTACTGTGTCATTCTTTTCTAATAAATTGCAAATGTTTGTTTTTTTATTAAATGGAATTTTGTGATTCTAATAAATAACAAATCAATTGCTATTCAGCGTTACTGAATATGGAATCCTATGTATACCTCCCTTTGTATGATCTGTGTCAAGGATATGAAGCTACTTAAATATCTTTCACTGGATTTTCTGCAAGAAAAAAGGATGTGAATGCCTATATGGGTGCCTATCAGTGGATAAACACTTGCCTGATAGAACATTGGGATAGTTACAAGACTTAAAAAATTAACACTGCTTTCATTTGTCCTTCCTGTATAATGTAATTTAATGAACTCCAGAAAAAGAAATAACATTTTCAAGTACCTAGACTTTTTTTTGCCCATATGTGGACAATTGAGGCTGGACACCTTGAGTTAATGTTCATAGTTGGGGAAAACCAGAAATTTGGTATTTATTTATCTAAGCTGGAGGGATCTTTGTGTACTAAATTTCATATTTGTGAGCTACTACACTTTCATGTGGAAAGTAAAAACATTTCTTCGGTGCCGTCTCTCACAAGGGTTGCAGTTATTCGCGAACATATGGCTAGCTTATAATTTGGATGCATTTTTTAAGGCTTATCAATGTATTTACCCCAAAAAATGCTTTTACCTCATTAGCTTTAGGTTGGAAAATCCTAAGATAGGAATTTGTACCCTGAGCTTGTAAATGTTTCTGTCTCTAAGTAGATTTACTTCTAGGTGATTCTGCTCATGCTGAATACTCAGATCTTTTTGTTCATAAAGAGGTTAGGTGTTTTGGGAGAAGTGTTATCACAGGTTCCCATACTGATTAGTAAAAAGAATACTTACTCTTATCAATCATTAGTAAGGGCACTTCTGCACAGCCTTTTGAAGTTGGGTTTTCCCCCACCTATATATGCCATGTATTAGCTTCCTCTACTCATAAATTTATAAATAAAATCTCAAATGACTATCTGCATTCTTCTTCTTATTAAACAATACTTATATACCGCCAACATATTACGCAGCGCTGTACATTCAATAGAGGTTGCAAATGACAGGAATACAGACAGTGATACAAGAGGAGGAGAAGACCCAGTCCAGAAGAGCTTACAATCTAGGAGGTGGGGGAAGTAACGCACAATAAGAGGGGAGATATGTAGTGGTGGGAAGTAGTGACGGTTTCAAAAGACAGAAGAAGAGGGCAAGTTTAAAAAAACGGGTTTTGAGTGCTCTTTTAAATGAGCAGAAAGTAGGACAAGTCGAATAAGACGAGGAAAACCATTCCAGAGAGTCAGGACAGCTCTAGAAAAGTCTTGGAGCCGTGTGTATGATGAGGTTATGAGTGAGAAAGTCATTGGAGGAGTGAAGGGAGTGGCTAGGGGGGTATTTTTCTCTCAGGTCAGAAAGGTAAGTGGGACAAGAACCTACAAATATTAATGGTGTTTAAAAAATTGGTAGTACAAAGAAGACAGAAGCTGAATATCCTTTATTATGAAATAAGTCCAAGTTTAATGAATAGTTGTTGTAAAATTGATTTTTCAGGCTTTTCAGGCACAAAAAGTTTTTTTTTTTTTTTTTTTGTGCACTTCAAGACTTGGGTTTCCATTTGCCCTCCGGGTTTCAGCTCTTCTGGCTGCAAGACTTAGAGGTCAGAGACTTTCCAGAACTTCCACTTAGTATTTCATTATATAAGTAACTAAAGCTGCTACTGCAAATAACATTCCCTTGAGTCCTGTAGGACATTTATTAAATTGCTCCTTTAGATGGTAGCAGTGCCTTCATTTACCTTCCACTAATGCCAAGGGGGAAAGATAAGATGGCATATAGGTAATATAAAGCATTAATATTGTAAAAAGTAATATCGATTAATCAGTGTTCATAGACCTTTTAACATGCAATTTCTAAGAATTTATATACATATATATATATATATATATATAAATATATAAACAATCACTGCGATTAGTGACAGATGAAACACATTATTATTACACATCATTTATATAGCACCGACATATTACTCAGTGCTTTACAAAGTCCATTCTAATGTCCCTACCATAGTCAAATGTCTTTTAATACAAACTAAGGTCAACTTGGGGAAAGCCAATCAACCTAACTGCATGTTTTTGAATGTGGGAGGAAACCAGAGAACCTGCAAACTCCATGCAGATAGTTCCCTGGGCGAAATTCGAACCTTGGTCCTAGCGCTGCAAAGGCCAGAGTGCTTACATCTTACTACCGATATAATTGTTCTGTATGACAAATCTAATATATTGCTAAATATTCCCTTAAGGTTACAAAAGTGTTTGCTTTGTTTTTTTATGGTGGTTGAGGGGTTAAAGTGTTTAAGGTGTTTAACCTGCCCCATGAGGATCTGTTTTAGGTAATGCACACCGAGCTGCGATGGAGGTTTCATGGGTTACAATATCTTTGCCGACAAGTGTTTTATCAGGACAGATACTGCAACATCTTTGTTTTTGAAGAACAATTCTAAAGGTTAAAGTAGTTAGGATGAATCATAATTACAAAGTGAATTTGTTTACCGTGTGTCATCAGAGAGTCTGCACTAATTTGTAGCTTTTATGAAGCTTTCTTAAGGCTTTGTTAGGTTTATTTCTTACTGCTGGAAGCCAACTGCACAAAAAATGATGGAAATATAAAAATCTACTTTCATTGACTTATGGTCTGGATTCTGTTCTGTGTGGCTCACTTCAAATTGTCAGAGAATATCCACAATATCAGATGGATTCAGCACTGAATGTACTAGAAATTCCTAAAAGAGCATTGTTCTTTACTGTGTCGTTATTTTCTAATAAATTGCAAATGTTTGTTTTTTATTGAATTGAATTTTGCGATTCTAATAAATAACAAATCGATTGCAGTTCAGTGTTACTGAATATGGAATCCTATGTACACCTCTCTTTGTATGATCTTTGTCAAGGACTTGACGCTACTTAAATATCTCTTTCACTGGATTTTCTGCAGTCCACAGACTATTGAGGAATGATGCTGCAAAGTAGTATAAACCACCAATAGAGGAAAGAAAAAGGATGTGAATGTCTATATGGGTGCCTATAAGTGGATAAACACTTGCCTGATGGAACATTGGGATGGTTACAAGACTTAAAAAAAATTAACACTGCTTTCATTTGTCCTTCCTGTATAATGTAATTTATTGAACTCCAGAAAAAGAAATAGCATTTTCAAGTACATAGACTTCTTTTTTTTTTTTTTTTGGCCCATATGTGGACAATTGATGCTGGACACCTTGAGTTAATGTTCATAGTTGGGGCAAACCAGAAATTTGGTATTCATTTATCTATGCTGGAGAGTAGCTCATATTTGTGAGCTACTACACTTTCATGTGGAAAGTAAAAACATTTCTTAGGTGCCGTCTCTTACAAGGGTTGCAGTTATTCGCAAACATATGGCTAGCTTATAATTTGGATGCATTTTTTCAGGCTTATTAATGTATTTACCCAAAAAAATGCTTTTACCTTATTAGCTTTAGGTTGGAAGATCCTGGGATAGGAATTTGTACCCTGAGCTTGTAAATGTTTCTGTCTTCATGTAAATTTAACTCTAGGTGATTGTGCTCATGCTGAATACTCAGATACAAGGTCTTTTTGTTCATAAAGAGGTTAGGAGTGTTATCACAGGTTCCCATACTGATTAGTAATAAGAATACTTACTCTTATCAATCACTAGTAAGGGCACCTCTGCACAGCCTTTTGAGGTTGGGTTTTCCCCCACCTATATATGCCATGTATTAGCTTCCTCTACTCATAAATTTATATATATAATCTCAAATGACTATCTGCATTCTTCTTCTTATTAAACAGTACTTATATAGCGCCAACATATTATGCAGCGCTGTACATTCAATAGAGGTTGCAAATGACAGAGGAATACAGACAGTGATACAGAAGGAGAGGACCCTGCCCCAAAGAGCTTACAATCTAGGAGGTGGGGGAAGTAACACACAACAAGAGGGGAGATATGTAGTGGTGGGAAGTAGTGACGGTTTCAAAAGACAGAAGAAGACGGGTAGGCAAGTTTAAAAAAATGGGTTTTGAGTGCTCTTTTAAATGAGCAGAAAGTAGGACAAGTCGAATAAGACGAGGAAAACCATTCCAGAGAGTCGGGACAGCTCTAGAAAAGTCTTTGAGCCGTGTGTATGATGAGGTTATGAGTGAGAAAGTCATTGGAGGAGTGAAGGGAGTGGCTAGGGGGGTATTTTTCTATCAGGTCAGAAAG
The DNA here is from genome assembly GCF_032062135.1 of Pyxicephalus adspersus. Taxonomy (NCBI): domain Eukaryota; kingdom Metazoa; phylum Chordata; class Amphibia; order Anura; family Pyxicephalidae; genus Pyxicephalus; species Pyxicephalus adspersus. Next base: position 135,001,848 of record NC_092862.1, read on the forward strand.
GTAAGTGGGACAAGAACCTACAAATATTAATGGTGTTTAAAAAATTGGTAGTACAAAGAAGACAGAAGCTGAATATCCTTTAATATGAAAAAAGTCCAAGTTGGATGAATAGTTGTTGTAAAATTGATTTTTCAGGCTTTTCAGGCACAAAAAGTTTTTTTTTTTTTTTTTTTGCTCAAATATTGGGGAAGAAACGGTTAGTTTATGTAGAGTGAGTCTAAGAGCCTCTTTTCATCCGCGTTTAAAAATGGTCCAAAGTCTGGGCAGTAGTCATTGTGACTCTCACAGGTAAATTTGTGCTGAATATAATCATAACTAGTGACTGCAAAGAGATTTTTGGAAAACTACACAAAGAACCACTCAACTGAAAATACCTCTTTTTCCCTGTATTCTTAAGCCTTTATATCGGCATCCCTTTGAAATTTTCCAAATGTTTTGGCTTATTTTATTTTTTTTTACATAAAGTGAAGATAAATAAGTTCATTCTACACAAAAACTTTTTCAGCTGTTGCCTTTATTTTCTTTTACTAGTACTGACACAGTGATATCTCCTGGCTGTGTTACAGGTGCTCTTGAAATGACATCCTAGTGTTCCCATCTTGAATGATGTTTTTTCCCTCCCTTGTGGGGAGAGAAAACAGGGACCAGTTTGTTTCTAGAATGACAATTTGTTTCTGTGCCATCATAAAAGCCATTGCTTCTAATTCACTCATCTTAGTAAATATTGTATTTTATTCAGCAAAACGTACCTTGAATACACAATCGGGTCTTTGCTGGCGTCCAGACAATGACATCTGCTTTTCCATGTGTTTTGTGTCATTGACAAATTGGTAAAGCTGTTGCACAGTAGAAACAGATTCCCGAGAGGGAAAACTGCTGCTGAATCACCTGTCACCTTGTTGTGTTGCCTACATGAGTGGTAATAGTCAAAAATATTCCAAGCCTCTGGAGGACTGAAAATAAAAGCTGGGGAGACGGCGAGAACATAGCTCAAAAATTACGAGAGATGATTTCTTTCTGGCTCATTTCCTGCAGCTACTTGCTGTATAATTGTCTTTTCCTTCATTGTCTGCTGGAGAGACTTATCCCACTAGAGCCACCGACACACTCCGGCAAGATGCTCGCAACGCACCATGTGAGCACAGAGACAGGGACGCAGAGGAGAAGTGTGAAGGCAGATATGAATGTTAACTAGAGCACATCAGAAAAGTTTAACATAGCAGAGTGCACTATGGGTATTACAGAGGATAAGAAGAATAAAAGATAAACCCTGCAGAGTGTGTCTGCATGTCTTCTAGGAGTGACAAATGGCATACTGTTATGAGGCACCTCAAAGATACAAGATGGCAGCTGGGCATTAGGATGTCATGTCACTGGCTTATAAAGGACATAGCATCTCATTTTCTATAGAGAGTTTGAAGCGCACATGAATTTCTGGTTATTGTTGCAGTGTTTACAATAATCAATACTGGGGCTTTTTAAATATATACTGCACATATTCCTAAATTTGCCAATCAAAAAAATTGCCAGCTTGGCAGTCTTTTTGGTAAACACCTTATAAGATAAATCTCTTTTAGTTGTTTGCCTGCAAATTGTGTAAGTTGCACATTAGCTACAAGGCATGTTCTGTATAGTAAATAGTCTGAAAAATTAAAATGATGGCACTGGGCTCCAGGATAATGTAACTCCTGTGTAAATCTACAGAAGTTATTGTTCAGAAGTGGATGAAACAAAAGATGGCGGTGATGGATCACAGAATAGATAAGAAAACTCCAAGATGTATACTTGCCCGTTTTTGCAAATGCTGCCTCCTCCCCACCATAAAGTAACATTTTAACAATCTTTGTGTGCGTTTTAAAACAAGCCATCACTGACCTGTGTTAATGTAGGCATTGTGGAGAAAATCATTCCTAAAATGTCCAAGAGAAAAACATTAGTGCCTTGTCATTGGTATCAGGGGCAGAAACAGGGTCCCATTGTTGGGGTCACTCTGAGTAATAATGCCCTATTATTGGTACCAGGGGGAAATGATGATAAGCAATATCCGTAGGAGGAATAGTGTCATTTAGCTTGTGTCTATGGGAGAAACTGTGTCCTATCTGTGGTGCCAGTGTGAGGGATAGGGGGATCTCATCCTGGGGTAGTGAGAGGAATAGTGTGTCATTAGCCCACAGGCCTCCGTTATTATACTGTACTTCTACAAAAACATATAACAATCATAAATAGGTAAAACAGATGATAAAATACCAAAGTAAGAATGTATTTGAAAACATGAACCATGTAGGCTATGCCCCTAGTATTACCATAAAACTCTTGTATGTCACGTTAGAACACAACACTTGGGAAGTACTTTTGCTGTTGATCAAATAACATTTTATTCATATTGGACATGGCTGGCACCTTTAAAGCAGAATGGAAGGTTTCTTCCTCTTTGATTGGTACCCGGCTCCCCACGCATGGGCGGTCAGGAGCCGGTAATTTTAGTGGTCTGCAGGACTGAAAAGGTAATATGTATCTAAAGCCATTTTTTTCTGCTCTCTTTCCAACCTGAAGGAAGAAGAACCCTCACTATTTGTATGTGACTGATGACAGTTTTGTCACTGGAACAGGAATAGGGGACAACTATCTGACACACTCTTTATGTTATAAATACAGGATAGCAAGTAAAGGGAAATCTTCTTAACAAGACACAGCAAAAAACTTTAATATTGTGGTCAAATCGGTCAAATCTGACTGGTTTTGATGCCAAAGCTTTTATCTTCATTTTGGGTATATGGTAAATATTGAACTGTGAAATGAACATAATATACTTTTGTAGATGTTGATAGACCATGTATATATTTATACAGGGTGATCATATCCCTGCTTAAATGTCTGTTCTCAAGGGAGAATAGATTCAGTTCAGCTAATCTCTTCTCATAGCTGAGCTCCTCCATTACTTTTATTAATTTAGTTGTCCTTCTCTGCACTCTCTCCAATTCCACAATGTCCTTTTTGTGAACTGGTGCCCAAAACTGGACTTTATATTCCAGATGTAGTCTGACCAATGCTTTGTACAGGGGCAGGATTATGTCTCCATCTCTGCAGTCTATTACCCTTTTATTACAAGAAAGTACTTTGCTAGCTTTGGATATTGCAGCTTGGTTATTGCTTCGTATTATGGGCATTTTTCTGTCTTTTGCCCCTTTCTTTTATTTACCAAAGCAAAACATTTTAGTGCTGGGCCTTTAGGTGTGGGAAAGCTGATCAGCTGTTGACTTCAATCATGTCAGATCTGAATATCCCAAGAATTGAGGGTTGAGTTTGGAACTTAAAATGAGAGGTAGAGGCTTCTACTTTCACTCGTATGCTATGTACACATGCTAGATTTCTATTGTTGGAAACAAACTTTCAGGATGAATGAATGAGCGCTGTACATACAGCACTGTACGTTCCATGGAGAGGGGAGGGGGGAGAACGAGCAAGCTGCACCCCGCTGTGCTTTCCTCCCTTCACTTCCATTGAGGTTGTTTGTCTTCTGTTCATGAATCTGCCATTACGGACCCATGAACAATGTTGGATGGCCTCTGTACACATATTAGATTCCCGTCCCTACCGCTCGCCCTACCGCTCGTATCATCCGAGAATCTTCTGACGTCTGTACATAGCCTTTGATTGGACTAATCTTCCAGATTGTTGAATCTTCGATGGGTCCTGTTATACCGTATACATTTTATAACATTTCATGTTTTGATATTGATGGCCTGTGCTCATCATTCATGCCTTTGAAATTAACCTGGAAGTTCCTTTCTGCAGTTGGGTGAAGGTCTTTAGCACTGGGTTGAAAGTGCTTTGTAGTCATTTATGTGACAGTCGTCTCCGGGGCACTGTGTAGAGGGGATTTTCATCCTGTTTACTTTGTAAAGTGGATCAAACAACCTTGTAACATAGTTAAAGAGTTTTCATTTGAATCAGCTGCAAAAAACCTACACATTCCCTAAAGCAAAGCAGAAGCTTTTTTTTATTTTTCCCCATCAAGGCTTTTCTTTCTACAGCCCTGAGACTTGAACTAAGCATCGGAATTACAAACAGCTCCTTTGGTCGTTCTGACGACCACTCTGATTACACACTTTTACCTGTAGTGTTCTGCAAAACGATGGATGCTTCAAGTCTTAATGTCTTCGATTACTGAGATGGTAAATGCCTTGGTTTTTTCTCTTCCGCCATCTTTAGCTCTCACTGACTTCTAGGGAGAAGATGGAATAGAACGCTGACGGCATTAGTCAGCCGGCACTATTAGGATGTCTTGGAATTCCATAGTCATGTTTTCTGTTATTTCCTGTTCTCAGAACCAGAAAAGTGATACTGTAGAAATGTCTGTGTGCAAAGAACTTCAAAAAGAACAACCAGTAGCTGCAATTTCAAGATAAGTTTGGTAAATATTCCAGTGCATCTAGAAAAAATAATATGCTGCCAAAGGTAGATATGAAAAACGATTACTGTCCATTTTATATTTTCAAGCAAAATTGATCCTTCGGTTTAAATCATAAAAATACAGCCATACAGCAAAAGTCATTTCCCCCAATGATTGGAGAGCTGTAATGCTGACTCATCAGGGATGTGGTGGACTTGCAAAGAGGTCACCGCTTCCCCAGGGGCAGCAAAGATTCCATGCTGCAGCATGCTAGCGAGGCCTGGGATTTTCAATTAATTTTCTGGCTTTTTAAGCAAACAAATTGTAATACTTAATAATTTATAGTTGTAATTTGATTGGTCTTTAAGGTATGGTAAGGTAAAGTAAAATAAAAACACACTTATCTTTATTCCAGCAGATCCGTCAATTAATCGGGAGGTTTTTGCCATAAGGTCCTGGGTCGTCCTGGTATCCATCTTCAGCCTGGCACAGTCCATTGATGAAAGGGCCCCCAGGAGGCCCTTGACTGCAATTTCTGCGCATGGCCTAATCTCGTGCATGACGTAGGTACACCAGGAGGTTTTGTGCTCCCATTCTGTCCTGATCACCACGGCGATCAAGACAGTTAAGCTACGTACACACGTCAGATTTTTATCGCCCGATAATCGGCATCGGCCAATTATCGGGCGAAAATCTGCCGTGTGTACAGTCGGTGTCGTCCATCGTCCGGACGACCGACCTGCCGGATCCACGGACGATGGACGACAGCCGATCCTAATGAAAGGGAAGGGGAGAGCGCGCAGCAGGGTGCCGGTCCGTCGCTCTCCCCCTCCCCTCTCCATAGAGCATGAACGGTGCTGTATGTACAGCACCGTTCATGCTTTGTGCACTCCCTTGTCGTTGGAAAGGATCGTGAAAGATCCTTTCCAACGACAAAAATTGCAAGTGTGTACGCAGCTTAATGGAAGGTGCTGTAACCAACCAAAAAAAAAGGGTGTTACAAAAAAAAAAATAAACTTAATTTTTACATTAAATAAAAATAAACTAAATTTTTACATTAAATAAAAGGGTAAAAAAGGTATAGTTTATCAATTTATTGCTGTATCAGTATAGCTGCTCCAAATTGCTGTCAGGCCTTTCATTGCTCTCACATTTTTTCTATATGACAGATGTATAAATTAGAGATTATGGGCAGTTGACCATTGATGACATGTCCACATGTATATGCTTTTCCTAAAAAATTATGTTTTTTTTCTAACTACAAATAAATGCAGAGGTTACCTTCCAGAAAACCATTTCAAGGTTCATAGACCATTGAGGTTATTAGCAGATTTCAACATTTCCTGTGAAAATTGAGTTTGGCCACATGTCATCCAGCTTCCCAATCTTCCATATTGGTTAGTAGGGTCATGCCATACAATAAGGGTCTAATATTGAGGCCATGGAGCCAATTAGGACCAATTAAAGTACAATCTTTACTTCAAAGTAAGATTTGCAAATAGCTTGATATGTTTATAGCTCTGGTTTTACTCAGCATTTTGGTATTAGGTTTTTACGATTTCCTTTTTCTGAATTTTGTTGATCATATACTTGGTTAGAATTTTCCATCTTTGGTTGTGTCAGGGTGTTTTAAAGAAAGTTGGCTTTTGCAATAGAAGTTCCAAGCAGGTTAGACCAGCTATTCTCAACTAGGGTTCCTCCAGAGGTTTCTAGGGGGCTCCATAGGCTGTGGCTTATCCTTCTTCCTATGATACAGCATAGGTGTGCAAAGTCCTTGTCCAACCTTCATGTCATGATATTTTTAGTGGTCTGTAAGGGTGGTGTACTGATAACCACTGTACGAAGAATTTTCCCCACTGCTACTGAAGGAATTGGTTTTAGCATTGATTCCCTAAAACATAAGGATTGTTTTAAAGGTTCCTCCGCGGTAAAAAAAAAAGGTTGTGAAAGGCTGTGAAAGACTCACATTTTTACTGCCTAAAATGTCCAGAAAATTCTAAAGACAATCAAAGGACAGTTTTATTTTTGTATTCACTGCAGAAGCTTTGTCCTTATTCTTAAGTTTTAACTCTCCTTGCTGCACGCTGCCTGAGCCTTAAATTGAGTCTATAATCACAGGATTTCCTTTATTTGATCCCCTGGATTGCCTGGTAGCTGCATTTTGCAGTTTATTTAATTGAATTGGATTCCAACACCAAGCACATGAAAAACGCATTTTAAATTGTATTTTACCATGAGCCCTTAACCTCATCATGACCGCGGGTATTTTTACCTTCAGTTGAGTTTAGAAGGCTTTAGGCTGAACAGAAATGTTATTTTTGGTTTCTTTTTTAATGCAGACACTCTAAAATTGCTAGGTAAAAATGGCACATGTATGTATATGTCACAGATCCCCCCAGGTCTAGGTCATATGTGCCTCCTTCTGGCTCACCCTCTTTGCAGTCTCCTGCTGCCAGCACCATCTCTGCCTCTGGATCCAACTCTCTGCACACTTCCTGGTCCAGGTCAGGTGATTCTCTGTCAGCTCCTCCCTTGCCTCAGAGAACCAGGGTATTCCACAGATGCACTCCCTCTGCTGGCAGGCATCTGAATAACACCTGAGACTATCTCAGCAACAGCACTTCCTCTGCTGGTAGGATTGGTGTCTTCGGCTGACATCTACTTCTATCACTTAGCATCCCCTTTTTAAGGAAGTGACCTGACAACAGGAAGTTGCCCGGACAAAGGAGTTCCTTGTGGTTCTACTCCCAGGTTTCTACTGCTCCTGTTCCTGCGTTCTGTTCAAGTGTTATCTGTGTACAGACCCCACCGTGTTTCCTGTCGACTCTTGTTTGCTGCCTGTCCTGAACTTATGTTGCCTGTTTCCTGACTACCCTTACCTTTGGCTGCTGGAGTTAGCAGTAGCTTGCCGCACAACAACCTCATCACTAGAGGCTCTGGAGAAGACCAAGCTACTGCTTAGACCCCGTGCACGTCTCCACTTAGTAGGTTGGTGACACAGTGGGTCTACCCCTTGGCCTTGTGGAGCTGTGACAGTATACTGGCAAAAACGTTATCTTGTGGCTTTTCCAGAATTGCTTCAATTTGCTGTGCAGGCCCCAGGGTTTTCCATGTCCTCTTTGAATCACCTCCTCCAATAGCACAGCGCAGAGGTCATACAATTTTATCACCTTCCTTCCTTTATATGTCATTATGCTCTTACATCAGCACCAAAGGCAGAAATCATGCACAGAACAGTAGGCTTCTATTGGTCCTGTCCAGTGCTCTCCTCTAAATGGTTGATATCTGCATTTTTAAACTAGGTAATAGGTGGCTTATCAAAGAGCAGAAAAAAGGAAAGATCAGGGACAATATACACAAGCAAACCATAGCATCTTGATAATATTTTCAATGCAATTTCATCATGAAGCAGATTCACATCTGCGAAACGCGTTGAAACATGAATAGTTGATATGTTTCACTGAAGGCCCTTGCATGGAATATATATGTTTAACAGGTACCTACATTGTTTTTGGAATATATTTGGCCATATGTGTACAAATTGTTGTGGATATCTGGAGGTATCGTTATATACATTTCTTGCTTTTAAATTTTGTTTATTTAATGTGATTATATAAAAAAAATTGAATAAATTAATATTGTTTTATATTTAGCTGCCTTAAAAGTCCCAAGTCCTTTTACCATCTATTCACAAACTCCACATAGCTTGGACCAGGGGAACTGGTTCGAATCATACCCGCTTTCACACTGAGGGCATTTAGAGGCAAAATAGATAGTTGAGCATGCTTTTTTATTTTATCTTTTAAATAACTTTTTATTTTATGGTATTGTTAGTTGAAGTTCTGCTTTACACCATTGAATCCATTCACAGAGTAAATTGTAATCTAAATTTAGTCTAATTTGTCTTTGTATTTAGTAAATATTTTAAAATTACCTCTGAAGGGTCATATTTACCTAAGTGGGGATGGTTTGCAAATTCCCCGTTGGTGGTAACACTTCATTAGAATATCTTGAAAAGGAAAAAGCAGTCTTGTCTATTGTTTGACAGAATACTCGGCTTCAAAACATTTACTCTCCGGGGCTTTTAGCCAAATGCTAAATTCCATTATCAGTTCAGAGCAATTGTTTGCATAAGTAATTATAAGCAGAACTGAAAAAAAAATGACTGTGGCGAAAGATTGCATCCATCCACTGGAAGGTTTTTGTTACAGCGTCCCAGCTCGCAGTTATCTGCGTCGGTCAGGATGGATTCGGAAAATCCGAAGCTGATCTAATGGGTGACGGACGTTAGGCTCTCCACTTCAAATTGGAGGCTTTACAGCTGGAGATGGAGGCGGCGGTAATGAGTGTTCAGAAGCCGGTCAGCACCTCTAACAAGCTGCATAAGCTGACAATATGTATCTGTCCCTGCCTTCCTCCTTATGGTCTTTTATATAAGTGCTCTTCTTAGGAGGGTACTTGACTGTGCAAAGCCTAGCACCTGAGCAGCTGCGGCAGTCTCTTAAACGTATAATTCGTTTTTTTTTTTTTTTTTTTACTTTGCAGAACGCAGCTGCTCAAATGTTGATAATTCCTTAAAAGAAAACAGTTAAATTTGTCTAAAATGGCCACACTTTGTAGTTATATTGGCGGCGCCGCTGTAATAAATCACAGCTGGCGTAGAGCCCATTGGTTAGGGTAGATTCACATTGGCAGCATACAACTTAAACAAACTGGCATCAGGCAGCACTTTATTGCATCAGGGCACAGGCCATGTACTTTCTACATTCTTACCTGTCTGACTGCCATCTTTTTAGTCAAAAATTTGCAAATCCCAGCTTCCCCTGTGAGTGCCGGGTCTGGATGAACCTCAGCCCAGCCAATCAAGATGGCGGAAGATCAGATGGAGGAAGAGAAGAAGATGGTAGCACCTTTGATGGGACATGCACAATTGAATATACACTGGGTTTAGTTCTGCATTGAGTTGGGCACTGTTGCCCAAAGCAGTCCTTTGGCTAGAACGTCCTATGGCTTAAAATTATGGCTGTGCAACATGTGTTCTGCAAATGGGACTAATTGCATTTCTTGCAGCATGTTACCATAAGCTGCAGGGCATGCAAATAAAGTGGTTCTTTCATACACGTGGAAAGTCCATTCTCATTCAAGCCTCTAAGGCAATGATAGAAGAATATAAAATATTATTTCTCGTATCTGATCCTGGCAGTACAGGTGATAATCCCACAAGGTCTCAGTGGTTTGGTTTATTACTCCAAATTTGAAAGTTTTCCTTTTGACCCACCATGTCATCAGTTCTAGACACATCCAGTCATAGGCACAAGACCAATGGCGGCTCCAAATCAGATTTGCTCAATGGTTTGCAAGCACAATATGAGTTGTGCAGTTTGAAATAATATTTACCAATTTAATTTGCCTGTCCACCTACTATCAAGGTCGCTGAAAATGGGTTGCATACAATCAGATGTTGAATAAACTTCAGATTTCGTATAATTAGATCGGAAGTGAAAGTCCGCTGTTCATACTAGCCCTATATCCCCCCACCAAGAACAGCAATAATATCTGGCAAAAGTATTGGTGGCTTTAACCCTTCTTCATGATGGAAATCTACTCCACAGCTGATCAGATATGGATGGTTTTCCCTTCCAACTTGCAAATTGATAGGTATGGTATTTTAAAAAAGCCCAAAAGTCAAATAACCCTTCAGGTCCCAATTCTGCTTTCTTTATCAGTAAAGTATGGAATGGGGCTTCCTGCAATGCTGCAAACTGGCAGTCAAGTTAGTTTTTTTTTTTTTTTTTTTTTTTTTTTACAGAGTCCAATGACAAAGGATAAAGTAAAAAAAAACTGAATGGCAAGTTTATGGGCTTTGTTTGCGCACAAAGTTTGCCTTTAACAATAAATAAAATAAATGTTGTGGTTCAGAACCAAATAAAAGCAATTGTGACATTAGTATGGCCTAGTCCCACATCCCCCCACCTCCAAAGCCTCCATATTGCTCCTTTAATGTAACGGGCAGCCTCATTAACCAATCTAAATATCTGAATGCAGTTTTCACTCAAAGTAATCTCCGATTATTCTTTTTGTGCTCAGCTTAAATCGCTCAGCTTTATAACAGGTTTAGTTTAAGGAACCTAAGTAATTTAAAAAAAAAAAAACAGCCTATAAGTCTTTCAGAAGCAGGAATTACCAAAATCTTGCTATATAATTTATTTTATTCCCAACGCAGGATCAGGAGGCCATATACAATCAAAAACTGTGAAGCCGACTAAAGCAGCAAAGTCCTTTAAAACATATTTCGGATAATTTGTCTTTAAAACATAGTATAGTCTGGAACACAAAGCTAAGCTAAAAAATGCTAAATTGTACAATTTCTCCAAATTGCTTTAAGGAACACTGAGCAAGGAGAGGTGAAAATAACAATGCTTCGCAGCTGCATACTTTCGTCAGGAACCTGTACTGTTTTGTTTATGTCCCAATAAAATTGTACCCATAAGGGAATGCTAACACAAAGATTTGCAATCTGCTTAATCCAGACCTTTACTAATTACAAGAATCATTTAAAGGGGAGTAAACTGCAAGGTGTAATTAAATTTGAATTGGTTTCATGGCTTCATCACTGAAAGACTCCTTTCCAAGTGCATTGTAGAAAGAAAACCACTTGCGGCAGGTAGATTGCAATTTTGCTCCGTGATCATGTTTTTAGGGCAGTAGTGTTATTTCTGGCTACCACTGAAATACATTTTTTTTTCTTCATAATTAGAAAGTTAACCATGACTCCTTTGCATTTAATTGCCTTTGTCTTAATACACGCAAAAACTGTATATTCAACCCAAAGTCTGGCAGATTCTACATTTCTTTCTAATAAACTATCAATACATGTAAACTGTGCATGAATCTGACTTTGACTTGGTGTCATCCTCTTGCAACTTTCTGTGTAGCAGAGCTCATAGATAGAGGGAAAAAGCTGCACAATAACCCAGTCAGTTCTGCTGCTGATCTCAACTAGAAAAATGCTGATAGAAACGAAGGGCTAATTGACAGAAAATGAGCTCATCAGTCTGCTGCTTCTTCTTTCACTACACAGAAGAGGGGAGCATGATGGCAAAGTCTTAGAAAAAGTGAATGCTGCAGAGAAAAGAAAGGTTTTCTGCCCTGCCAGATAGAGCAGTGCTGGGTAGCAGCGTGTAAATGCTGGGAACCAGCGGGTAATTCTGAGAACCAAAGGGACAGTATTAAAAAATAATTTAATTACCAACCCCCTAGATGTGATTATTGCATTTGCTTTATTTGTTTTTTTAGTTTTTATGCTTTTATTATTATTCTCACAAATCCATTCCGCTGACCAGCAGATTATGCTGAATTTTGGTTGTGTTGCTCTTTTTCACAAGTACCAAGTAATGTTTCAGGGGGAGCCAATAACCCAACTGCACATGGGGGGGAACCCATGGGAAGAGAACAGCATTAATGTATCAGTAAAGTTTCCGCCAAGAACTAACTTCCTGTCCAGGGGTGATAAAACTTATTTCTGTACTATATCATACTACAGAAACCTCCTTCTCACCACTGTAACATGCTCTGTAGCAGGGTTTTAGTAGTTCTCAAGAGTGGGCTAGAACAATATATAAAGAGAGAAAACAAAGATCAGCTTACCAATGTTTTGGCAGGATCTACTTTTTATGGAACATGTATAGCAAAACACTTCCAAGAGAAGTAAATTTTTTACACTTTTCGTACTCCGTAAAGGTATTTCTATACCATCAGCTGTGTTATTTTAACCCACAAAAGTGCAACTCATTGTGACCCCCCAGTTTTAGAGACTTTGAATATTATTTTATTTATATCCAGTATTTATATTATTTGAAGGTAATTACATGTATTGTATGTTCGTGGCAATGCGTTCCTTAAACGATACAGCATCGGGGTGAAGCGAGCCGTGACTGCGCTAGATTGCTTCCATCTAATGATGTGCGCCTGTGTTTTGCTGTGCTCACCTTTTTGTGAGCAATAACAAGATCTCTTCTGAGCATGAAGAATGGATGACAGACTTGGCTTGACCCAGCGTCCTCTGCTTTGAAGCTGATAAATAGAGCCCTGGAAATGGAATCTCCATTCGTGTTCAGATGGATGGTTTAACTGCACTTGCTACTAATGTCTCCTTAAAATATATGTGGCTACTGAATAACAGTGACAGTGTCTATAACCCGCCACTGAAAAATGACCTTAACTCCTCTGTGGTTAGTTAGCTTTACCAACGTATATGTGCAAACTTCGTCTGGCAGCAAAATTATTCTGAATTAATAAAGCAGAACTGTGTCCATCATGGATTTCAAATGAAACATTAATACACCTATCAAGTACCTCTAATAGATAAAACGGTCCATTGGGGATATTTGCAAAGTCAGAAACGAGAAGAGACGTGAAATACAGCAAAAAAACTTAATTAGTTGAGATAAATTTATAGCAGCAACTTCTATTCCAAGCAGCAAGTGAGAGCAATCGGTATTGGTATTAAATAAACATTGCACTGTGCTAAAATAGGAACATTCTCAATTTATCTTAATCTGAAATCTTTGTCTTCCAAGGCAGCAAGATTTCACAAACCACCTAGTGGGCTCTGCAGGAGGAGCTGGAGGATTAGATTCCTATAGCCCGTGATTTGTAATTTAGGGGCTTATTTATGGAGCAGGTGTTGATTTGCCTTTTAAATGTGATTTTGAATGCACTAGCATCAGTACAGTGGTGCTTAATAATTACATGGTTTGTTTAATGACATGCATGTTAAGATTGGATTGAATTGTACCTATTTATCCATAGAACCTGTGTAATTCATATGTTTTCGGAATACCCCCTCCATTCCTAGGCTATAGGAATATTCCAAGAATGGACTCTTGCAGCAGGGAGCTGGCACTGGAGTGTAAATCTATGAGTATGCCTTGCTGGAGAAAATGGGTGGGTTATCGGGGTCAAAATTAAGTCCTTGAATGGCCAACATGGCTGAGTCTTTTTGAAGCATGCTATACTGACCCTTCACTTATTATAATATGCCATTTTAGCATTCCTTCATAATATTAAACTGTATGCGCCAACGCGTTACACAGCGCTTTACATCAAATAAGATTTGCAAATGACAAACCTGCATAATACACGTAAAAACTATGACGGGAAAATGAGCCCCAATAGTGCTTACAATCATCATAATTATTTAGGAAAACTTGGACTAAAACCCTTCTGATGTGTGCTGGTTTGTTATAGTGCATGAAATATTCCTAGATGCTACCACCTGCAAGCACTACCTCAACCACAACTTACCCCAGGGTAAGAGCTTGTCTTTCCATACTGAAAATGAAGTAATATATCCTGCAAAACTTTCCATGGCGGTCACTATAAGGGGCTTTCCTGGTTCTCACTGATCTCACTGATCTGATTGGTTCCTGTTGTTCCCATATGGCTCTGTAACCTGGTCATTGAATAAGAAGCACAGACCTTGTAAGATGCTTGGAAGCAAACGCACAGAACAGCCGTGGCCCATACTTCCATTGTGTTTTATGATGCCAATATGAAATGACTAAAATTTGTCTTTTAAGTCACAATGCCTTTTATATCTTAAAGTGGGAGACTTACCCTCATTATTTCTTTCCTGTCCCAGTTTTTTTTTTTTAAGACTTTTGAAATTTGTAAAAAGGCAGAAAAAATTTCAGAGCAGTCACATGACTGCACTTATAAACCTGTAGTCCTGATGCAGGGGTGTATATACAAGTATAACAATGCCACTGCTGTGTTACACACAGAGCTCTGTGCATTGTTATCTGACTAATGAATGTGCCATTTAGGCTACAAACACAAATTGGACTTTTGCAGTTGGAAAGGTTGTTTTACGATCCTTTCCAATGACAAAAGAATGAAAGATGCATGAACAAGCTTTGTACACCCAGCACCTTTCTGCTCTATGGAGAGGGAAGGGGGGATACTTCTACCTAAACAATAACTTATGCTAAGTAAGGGTGGCACTTGTAGGCTGAGATCACCTGGTTTGCCATTTTGCCAAATTCCGGACCCCTAACTGCAGGAATTAGGCTGGAGTGCCAGCCATTATAAACCCTGCCAAGTTCAACACCAAATATTTATGCCTAATTCACAGGATACCTGTAAAACAAACATCACAACAATATAAGCACATAATCATAAAGCAATACTTGATGGTGTGAATTACAGCGACAAGCATCGACACATGCCCGCACCGTAAAAATAGTTCATGATTCCCCTACGGGCTTTTCACGCAGTTTGTGTTGTGTAAATTATGAGATACAATTATAGCTTCCACTAAACAGGAGGCCTGTACTCACTATTTGTAATAATCCTATAATTGCAATTCACAGCTGGAGAAAGCCCTGTGTCGGCACAATGCTGGTGGGGCTCGGAGTATTTTTATCCCCAACTGCTGAAGAATGCTAATGAAAGAAATCTTCCCACACACATCCATATATACTGTATTTATATGTGTGGAAATATATATATATAATATATATTTCACTCACATGTCATATTTCAGCAATGGCCACCTTGCACCCCTAGGGTGGGTTTCCTGATGTGTTGTATTAGCCAGCTATGTGACCCCACAGAAGCATAATTCAGAAACGTTGAATGAGCGTTGTCACCCTTTCTACTTTTGGAAATATTAGTTGCCTGGCTGCTCTGCCAACCCCCAATCTGTAATGCTTTTTGGCTAATGAATACTAGGTAGTGCAGCAAGAAAATTATATGCAGCCTTAAAAAGTTTGCACAGTGATGGCTCTTATATATATGCTGTCAGGTTCTTATAACTTCCAGAACAAACATAAGCAACGTGGCAAAAGTTATTTGATTGCACTGTCCATTGTCTGTAATCTTCTTTTAAGCAGGCGTTTTCTATTTAATTGTAATAACATTTTGATAGGGGCATTACACACGCCGGAGACATGACCCCGCCGCCATCCGTTTATCCCATCATGTTTCTGTTACTTTCATGTGAACATTATCACTCAGACAGATAATTGCATTTCTAGAAAGGCTCCGTTTCAGGGACAATGAAGCTCGGCTGCAATTCATCATTCTTAGGTGAGCCTCTTCTAGTTCAAATGGCTTGTAACTGTAGGAGCTTTACCAGTAATAAACACCACCGTACGGTGCCAGAAAATCACTCAATCTCCAATAATGAAGCATTAATTCTGAGCTTGTAAAGCTGACAGTTTATCCATTTGATCATAATCTTAAAAAGAGAACACTTTTTATGTAACGTGTCAGAAAAAAAAATAGGTAGTCCGAACCTTCCATTGCAATCTTAAGTTTTAACTTTACTGTCCAGCCTCTAGAAGAAAATGATTTGAAATTCCTTAGAACATTGCGGAAAGGGAATCTATCACCGTTCTCTTTTAGTAAAAAGTATGGACTCTCTAAATTGGCCAACCTGTTCCCCTTTTCCTCCACCACTGTATCTTTCCTCTTGATTGTTGCTCTTGATATGGGGAAGCATATGACCCTCTCCTGGGATGAATTGTCTAAGCAGCCTTCCACCAAGCAGGAATACTTCCAAGAGGAAATACAGTAGGTTACTAATACTGTCCAAGCTAATACTTGGGTTAGCGTTAAAACTCCTTACAGACGTCAGATTAATGCACACAGCGCCATTCTGTTCAATGGATAGAGTGGGGAGGAGGGCAAGCAAGTGACACCCCTTTGTGTCGTCCTCCATCTGATTAATGAATGGCATTGGGGGACCGCTGTACATGTCCGATTTTTGCCTAACCATTCTTCCGAAGTGAAAATCATATGTAGTGTGTATGCAGCTTTAGGTTCCACAGGCCAACAGGTCAGCCAAAGAGCATTGGTAGGCTACATGTTGCATAGTGTCTTCAATCAAATGTTTTAAATGTCATTATGGGGATTTTTTGAGGATGTTCATGTTATCATTACTTTAGCTTTGTAGAGGTTTAAGAATTTGAACTTAATAGATAATAAACAAAAATCTGAGATGCAACTCCAAATTTGTCCATGTTCTCATTGTGCTACAAGCAGTTCTAGACCAAAGCAAAAATTGTGGTGCCTTAGCTGGACCGTCCAAGTCATAAAATGTCAGAACTTATAACCTGCTAACCATCTTTGGTATAGCATTCCTATATATATACTGCCTGACCAAAAAAACAATTATCTGGTGTTGTTTGAGTTGGTCAAGTCTAGGTTCAGCAACATTATGTCCCAAAAAATGAAGAGAGAGGACATTTTCTCACATGGATTATCCTCAACAGAGTCCAGGTCTTAACCTCCTTGAGAATCTTTGGGTCATAGGGAAGACATTACACAGTGGTCCAACTCTCCAATCATCAATACCAGATCTTGGGGAAAAATCAGTACAAACCTGGATGGAATTAAATGTTTGTACATTGTATAAGCTTTTCCAAATGATACCACGGTGTGTGTTTTGGACAGGTATTGTAATATATATATATATATATATATATATATATATATGTATATATATGTATGAGAAACACCTGTAGGATTACCAGTACCAGTTGTCCTGCTGTTATTTTGTGTGTTTAGGAACAAATATTCAGATAGGGAAATCAGAGAAAATCAGACTTCTTCCTCTATATACCTGTTTTGGATCACTTGAAACCTACTTAAACATAGGTCAGCATGGCAGCCAGAGAACTGGAATTTTGAACAATATCGGTCAGCATGATAGCTAAGACACTAGCATTTTTAAAAGATGAGGTCAGCGATAACCACTTTCACATTTTTGCCCTGACAGGTTTACTTTAATTCCGGTTATGAAAGTCACACTCAGTGTCATTTGGCGTTGTGGTAAAACCAGGCCTGATATTAGCAGCTGCTTATTGCATCATAGCAGCTTTGCCCGTTGTGAGATTAAAATACTGTTTCTGTAAGACGAAATTGAAGTCCCATTCCTCCAGATACAACCTGTCATAAAGCAGCATTCTTCTGATTGAGTCAAGATGAGAGCGAAGGATCTCTCGAAGAGTAATAACAGGTTTGCTGAAATAGAACAAATTGCAGTGGATGGCAATTGTATCCATTTCACGAAATTGTCTCTCCGTCGCATGATGTGATGAGCCTGTGGTGAGTGAATATTCCTCTGCCTATTTGTATTTTGTGCCAGGTCAGGCATGTTCCATTTTCAAGCTGGAAGAAATCAGAAATAGCCATAATTTAGAAAATCACAATGCTCTTATTACACGGTGTGGTGTAGAGGTTTTTAATTTATTTTTTCTTTCTCTAGCTTTTCATGAGCTGATTTTAGCAAATATTGTTGCCTGTATTTGGTGGATATCATTTAGGTCCTAAAGGTAACCCATCAGGAGAACTTTTTTTTGAGGCAAAGCAAAGGGTCAGTGGTCTTGACATAGCATCCTAATAGACCAGAATTAAATGTAATGGGGGTTGGAGCATTACCATTATGAAAAGTGAGTGATTCTATTGATTTTTCATGCCATCTTTTGTGTCTATTTTTTTTGGTGTTCTTTTTCTGTTTTTTCATGCTGCATTGGTGAAACACCAGTCTTAAAAGAACACCTAATGGTATATTTTGTTATCTCTTCTGTTAATACACCCTATACTACTACTACTACTAAGTAGGGCATATCGAAATAGGTTGGTAGGTCCAACAGGCATCTAACTATCACACCAATGTATTCGTTCAAAAATATGTGGCACCCCAACAAATAATTGAGTTCAGATGTTTCCATAAAATGGTACTGTAAATGCAACTGAATACAAATAGTGGGCTTCCAACCTTAAGACAACAGATTGGGGGGGGACCTTTTGCTTTTTCGGCATGACTCTGCTGCAAACAAAGCAATTTTATGACCACATGAGTGTGGTGTGGAGAAATTCCTGATCGGTTTGACACTTCTTGGGATGAAATGTTGATTTCCATGCAGATCTCATCCAGGATTAGTACCTTGCAAATACACCTTTGGTTGAATGCATGTGGAAAGCATTATCAGAAGAGTGCAGACTACTTTTTTTTGTGTGTGTGGGGTGGTGGGCGTAGTCGGAAATTGCATATGAATAAATAAGGGTTTTGCAATAGGATGTCCTACAAGTTCATAAAGGTTTGATAGTCAATATTGTCAGGGATACTTTTATGGTGGTAATGAATAAAACAAAATGTATTTATCTATCAAAACTAGGTTAAAGATTAAAGTTGAAATTAACTTGGTTATTTTTTTCTTTCCCCGTTTCTTTTTCGATTTTCTTGCATTTTTAATGATTCTTTTACTTGTATAAGGAGAAGTTATAGTAAATGGTACAACATCCTCTTATTAATTGTGCAGTTTCCACCTTCCAAGAATGGAAATTATTTTTATGGAACTTTTCAGTAACTTTAATTCACAACATATATTACCCATAAAAAAGAATTTATTGAAAACCAACTTAACATAACTATAACATCAGTATATTGTAATGTTAAACTATCATTTACACACCTATCTGTTATTATAATGTTAATATATAGTTATCTTATTGAAATCATTAATTTGCCAATCTGTTCTTGACGCGTTTCACATTTTCGGCTTCCTCAAAAGATCTCCAATATCAGGAATTATAAGTTTGCAGGTTGTCAAGCTTTCTTGTTAATATACACAGGAGATACCTAGGCAAATGAGCGTGATCTGATTTGCTTATCTTGAATAAGACAGTAGGTACACAGGAAGTTATCTCATGAGGTAGTTTATTGTTCATAGGAGCTACTTTAATTGTCACAGGAAGTACTTTGGATTTCACAGGAGGTCCTTTGGTTTTCACAGGAAGTGTAAAGGAGAAGTGGAGAGAGAGTGTGGCTTTTTTGGCAAATTTGTAGTTACTAGTAAAAACAAAAGGTTTATGTTTACACAAAAGAAGTTAAAACTTGTTTTAAAAACACAATACATAGACAACAGTATTTTTGTTACCAAAAAGGTTAAAGTTGCACATTTTCCGAGTTTACCATTACTCTGTTACAGATTATTTGGAGTAGTCAATGCCCTCAGAAAAGGTCTCCCACCCGACGCGTCTCGCCTAATTGGCTTCCTCAAGGGAATAGGGGAGCTGTGCAACAAGCTACAATAATCAGAGATATTGCATAAACGTGTAGCAGCCTGATAATGTTGAATTCCAGGCATGCTGGGCCTTGTGGTTCCACAGTATTATGTAATGTGATATGCCAAGGAACTTTCTGGGCAGGGTCAGTGCTTTGTATGGACTGGTAGGGGATTTAGGGGTGGACAGGAAGGAGGAAGTGAGGGAGTTCCTGCTGGGAAAAGAGGATTACCATGTGGCTGCTGAAGAGTGAACTACCTGCTGATGCAGGACTTTGATCTGCAGTTTTGTAAGTGACTGTTCCTTTGTTTGATGGTACCTGGAAAGTGTGTGTACCTTTTGTTATTACCAGTAACTACAAATTTGCCAAAAAAGCCTCACTCTCTCTCCACTTTTCCTTTACACTTTACACAGAGGCTTGGCATCTGCTAGAAGAATTTAGCTTCTATAACCTAAATGTCTCATGATAGGGTATACACTCTATAACATTAGTTTCACAGGTAGTATTAAAGTTTTCACAGGACGTACTATGGTTTTCAAAGAAGGTACCTAGGCTGACAAATGAAGGAGATCAAATAATATGTGGAAGAGACTCCTTCCTAACTCCCCTCACAATAGAGACTCACATTTTCTACTCTGTGCCTCCAATTCCCTATGAACCTCCAGCATTAACTTTCCTATTTAATTATTGAACAATATAACTTATTTTAGATGCAATGCTTCTCTGTTTTATGCTTCCCCATTGCTTGTTGAATGGTGCTGGTGCTTACCCTGGTTAATGACGTTACTGCCTCAGCCCTTTCCACCTGGCAGTCCTTTTCCTGACAATATGCCAACCAGGCCCAAGCACCGTTAAATGGAAGAGTCATGCTCCATTGTTGGAACCGATGAAGGAGATGGAAAGGAAGTGAGGATTAATGGGTATACCTTTCTTGAGAGCTGGCCATAAGGAGTCAATACCATTTTTCCTGAATGGTCAAAGTTAAAGTGTCTCATTAAAGATGAATGGACTAGCCAACTGGTAAGCTTGTTGCTAGTTTATTCATTGCTATATATCTCCCAGTGTTGATTCTTCTATAGAGCAGGTTAGGCACTGTATTATACAAAAATACCTTGACCTCCTTTAGTTAAGTTTCTTTCCCTGGCTGCCAAGTCTACGTTGTAGGGAATGTTCTCTAGAAATGTAGTTATGAATACATATTCGTATTGATATATTCTGTTTGTGTAATTGTGTTATAGTGTGTAGATGTGCATGGCACATTCCATATTCCAAGATACCTCTATCATTTAGTAAGTCTTTATATTGTGGAAGTCCTTTGCCTGTGGTTTGATAATCACATCTGGCTTCCCATAATGTGCTTAAAGCTATTTAATCTCAGCGGTCTTTATTGACATACGCTGTAATGACCTGTGATGTTGAATGAATGATCTGTATTTCATTCCAGCTCTGCACTCCCTACATATGCCACACTCAATATTCCTCCGGCCTCCTTTCACTGTACCAGACAGCAGAAATACTGTTTGTTTCTATGTGAGGCTTCTCCACGGAGCAGCGTGTGCTGAGGACACAAATGGATTTGACTTTGTGCGCTTCTCCAACATTAGATCGGCAGCGGCGGTCCCTCGGTGTTTATGGGCTGACGCAATTATCTGTTATTCCGTATGCAGCCAGTCTAAACATCTTTGACTGTGCGTTTAGACGTATCGCGGGACAAGTAAAGGGCAATCATTCAGCATTTACACCTCCGTGCTCGACTCATTTTACAATGTATGCAATTTCCAGAAAAAACGCATTACAGAAATGTTAAGCTGGGATTCGGCTTCGAGCCTTGACAATGGGGCAGAAAATTGTGTCTTGATGTCCAGTGACTTGTGACTGTTTAGTAGCTGGAATACGCTGCCTGCTGCAGCTAAATTGTTTCTTCGCAGCTGCTGTTTTGTGGGCCAAATCAATAATTATGAGAATGGTGGAGCAAAACGTCTGCCATCTCCAGGGTCAAGCTAGCTATACACTGTGCTATGTTTTCATTAG
>NC_092862.1:135024714-135028566 GCF_032062135.1 Pyxicephalus adspersus
TTTTTTTTTCTTCCTGAAGATACACAATATTTGCTTGGACTTCATTTAAAATTGCACAGATATTTAAAAAAAAAAGTCAAGTTTGGCTCCACCATACCACCTACCATCGCTCCCTATTTGTCTCCAAGGTGGTCAAATAAAGAATGGTCTGGGCCAAATTAAACTATTAAACATTTGCTGAAATTGCCATATAATTTTGGCTGGTTTTTTTGACCTTTTAGTTTTTACTATACACCTCCTCTGTTTATAGATCTTACTCATCAATTTCACAAAATGAAACCATTTGTGGTTTTTTTTTTCAAACTGAGTTCCATCCAGCCTTACTTTTAATCTGCACATCGTGAACATCTAAGGATTTTTCGGATTATAATATTTTTTGCAGTTTTCTGTCTGGTCCATTTAGTTTTCTGGTTGGTCTGCGGACATCATCTTCCTTAGTAGCAGCCATTCTCCTGGAAAATTATTTTCTACTCTTCTGGCCAGTTTACTGACATCACAGGTTCTTCTTGCACTTCTATGTATTGGGAGCATAGGTATGAAAATCTATCCTTTTGGGGGCGAGTCTGTGATGCCTTTACCCTAAAAACATAGGTGGGATCTTTGCATCCCGTAGAGGTCCAGTGCATGGTCACAAAGTACTCCTTCAGCAGTCTACTCTGTATCATTTCTACACCCCCAATAGATCTCGAATATACAGGGACAGCACACTTCAGACACCAATACTAGGCGGAACTGGATGTACGTTTGTGCTACTATGTACCCACCCACTAATTCCCACCCATACTGACTGACATATCTGAGTTATGCAGCACAGGTTTTTGGGCTATGCAAATGGTGACCGATATACTGTGAACTTCCTTGACGTTGCTCAAAGCACACTATCCTGGAGTTCTGCCTTAAGCAGAGCTGATCTTACTTAAAAAAACAACCTGCTCTCCAACCTTCTCTTTAGTCTAGTAAAGCTGTACAGACTCCTTTCATGTACTAAAATCCCTTATACTGATTTCAGTGCATATTATGAACCATCCACCCCGTGTGCTTAAGAAGCTTAAGCAAGTTAGATAGTGTCCATCTTATTACCTGGCTGGAGGCCATCCAGCATCATTTATCACCTTCCTCCCCAAACGACTATGTCTGGCCCACCCCTTTCATTAGTTAGCTTTTAGTACTTTCATTTATGAAGGCTCATCGTCACATGTGGGTGTTACCTAGGACATTTTACATTTTCAAATGCAGGCTACCTAAAAACACTTTTTTGACTGATAATCACCTTTTGAAGCATTTTGATATTTGCATAGCTCTTACCAAGACTCAACCCTCTACCTGTATCATGATAAAAGTACTGTGGAAGGTTGTGGTGATGTTTTCAAAAGCCGAAGCACCGTCCTGACCTCTCCCAAAAGCCATAATCTGTTTGTATTGCCTAAGGAAGCACAAAGACCTAGTAATGGCATCAACAAATCCAAATATTGTAAGTCATATTTGGATCCATAATCCAAAAATATATATATAATTAGCATGTTAAAGCAGAACGAAACCTGCAATTACTTATCAACCCTCATACGGTTGATATGATAGGGTGCCACCAACTTTCTTCTTAATTCCTTGATGACGATCTTCACTCATCTTAGTTGGAGGGATGGAGTAACTTCCACGCAGGCGTAGCTAAGCAAATTTTTGCAGCCAAGTGGCAATTAGGCACGTAAGAGCATTTATTGCAGAAGGGACATCACTTTTCCCTTTCTGCAAAAACCACCTGCCCGAATCACAAATATTAAAACTGGGACTTACGTTCCACTTTAAAGAGAAGAGATAATAAAAACAGGGAATGCAAAGTAAAAGCAGAATAGACAGGTTTAAAGTTCTTTTCATCATCCTGTACTTTACTAGAAATAGGAAGCTTGTACTCAGGTTTCTTTAGATATACTGATGATCCTTTAGAGATTTGGGATCATTACATCTATTGTGACCTTTCTCCTCCACGGTTTCTCACACCTATGGTAGTTCAGACTATCCATGCCCTATTGACTCCAATAGACTCATATCTCACTTCGACCTCTGTTCTGTTCAGGAAACTCCTACTCCATCCTGGCTTTACCAGGGCTCTAGTAAACACTTGTGAACAAGCCCTCAGAGAGCAATTGTACCCTTGAAATGTTTATGATATTGATTGTATAAATCATTCATTTGGTTTACTGAACGTGCTAGCATGGCACGATTTTTCTCTGTGAAGTTTTCATTTGAACTCTTATCATTTTATAAGGCAATTTTAGTCTTTTTTTTCTTTAAAAAAAAAAAGTCTTTGAGTAACCATCTGTTTGGTTTTAAAGAATCCATGTGTACTTTGATTACGGGGTTCACATTCTAGCGTCCTTTACTGTATTTAGAACTTTTTTTTCTCCATTTCTCTATGCTGGCTGACTGTTTTCAGCTTTGAAATTTGCCTTTTTTAATTTACTGAAGTATGTTAATCTACACAGATGCATCTCTGTTGGCTTGGCAGCCTAAACATATCTAAAAAGCAGTAAGCGGCTTGCAGATTTGGCACGGACGGTTAGTCATACATCATGCTTATTCTGAAGCTCTGTTGCAAATGGTAGATGGCAGCACCCGGTAAATGTTCCCTCTGGTGCGGCCACCAGGAGATTTCCAGTTTGTACAATAATCAGATCGGACCAGATGGCGATGAGTCACGTTATCTTCTCCCCATCAATGTTTGGCTTCACAACCGCCATTGATTTAGGCTTGCGTTTTGATGTACACCTTTTTTTTGCCAGTTTGAATAATGCTGCATTCTGTTCTATAGCCTTATATAATCTATCTACAATGATGGTGAGAATATTTATGCAGAGTATGCAAAAAAAAAAAAAAAAAGCCTTACATAAGTAACGGACAGTTGCTTCTATACCAAAAGCTATGACTTTGTGTGTTTCTTTTTAAAAGCTACACTCGCCAATTACCGTTAAAAGCCATATGATAAGCATGATATCCAGGATATTAGGCTAAAAAGCCAACAGTGTCATCTTCTTTATGAGGCGTTTGATTTAAAGTCCACCTCTGGCTAAATTGTATCTTGTTTTTTCATAGAACAGAGTACTTTTAGGGGTATTTCACACCTAAACCCTGTTCACCTGCAGGCTCACATTTGGTCCCATCTAACTATTTAAGTAAAGTAGAATGGCTACAACCTTTTTTTTTTGCACATGGTAGCCGAAGACCACTGCAAAGTTCTATAAAGAACTACACATTATTCTTGCACAGGTATGAAAAGGCTCTCAGAGTTTTATTTGGTTTATATTGTCATTCAGGACCCTATTGAACTGCAAAAAATGTATTGTGTTACAAGCCCACCCAAAATGTTCAGAGCAAAAAAATTATTCTTCCTACATATCAGTTTGTACAGTTTTGAGACCAAAGGAGCAGTTCAAGTCAATTTTGACAAGACACTCCCGACTCAATGTGCCTGGTTTATTAAAGCTCTCCAAGGTTCGAGAGGATACACATTCATTAGTAAAACTGGGTGATCCAGCAAACCTTGAAAAGATATGGTTCGGGATTGCTAGCAATCTAATCCAGATTTGCTGGATCACCCAGCTTCACTAATAAAAGTGTATCCTCTCCAGCTTTGGAAAGCTTTAATAAATCGGGGCCAATCATCTTTTTGCAGCTTCTTTACAATGGCCCAATTTTTTAATGGTTACTTCTACAACCAATGAGCTACTATGGTGGAAGTGGTAAAAATCTTTTAAACAGAAACACAAAACACATTTTAAGCAAAGTAATGCACTGTATGGGGATGGACTAGAGAACTGGGCAAAAGAATCAATCTCTAGGAAGGTAAGTTATGGTTTC
>NC_092862.1:135030188-135032316 GCF_032062135.1 Pyxicephalus adspersus
TTAGGACAAGTAAGGTTGGTGAAATAGTGGAATAGGCACTCTCAGGAAGTAGTTTCAACAAGTTTTATAGATTGCTTTAAGAAAAAGCTGGATGATTTTGTTGAAGCACAGAATATAACTGGATATTAAAGTTTTATAGGATTAACACCAGATACTGTTGATCGAGGGAACATCCGATTACCCCATGGGATCAGGAAGGATTTTTCCCCTGTTAGAGCAAACTGAACCATGTTTATAGTTTTTATTTTCCTTCCTCGGGATCAAATATATCTATAGAGTTTTCTCAGGTTGTTACTCGTTTGTATGATAATTTCCCTAGTGGTTGAACTTGATAGATTTATGGCTTTTTCAAGCAAACTATGTCAGAGCATTTGCATTGCCATGCACTAATGTTGTGTGTTAGCGTGGCTTTTTTAATTTTTTTTTCTTTTATCTGAAATTGGTGAAAGTTTTATCTTACATGTACTACAACATGTTACAATACCATACCCTTATGGGTATTGCAAGTTGCCTGCCCCATTTGCATTTAATGTGGACCAATGGAACTCATTGGTGTGAACTGACCTAATAGAAAACAAAGCATTTTCCATTGCCCATTCCATGAGACTGCATTGACAGAATCATTCTTTATTAATAGCTACTAAATTAGAAAACTTAATACTACTTTGAAATTTTTAGTTATTGGTCTTAGATCTACTTTAGAATACCATTTGTAAAACAAAGTTCCTTATTACTAGATGCAGTAGTTTGTAGATGTTCCCAGTGTCAGGATAAGACCCCAAACTTTCCCTTGTTCGCTCTCGAAATGTCATCTTTTCCAAATAAAGAGTTCAGTGACATTTACCGACATCGGCATGAAACCTGCACGTCTGATACTCATTTGCTTTATATGCTCGGATACATCTCACTTATGAAATGCCATATGTGAAGCATGAAAACTTTATTTGTACACAGCCTGGCACAGTAGAGGGCGAATTTCTACCAGAGTTGATGTCATTTTTTTCATAAGGCACAGCCTGGTATGCATCACCTATATAGCATGGAGCGGAGTGCCAGCGGGAGGTGTCAGCTCATTGTACAAAACACATGATTGTTCACAGCCTTTGCTCGGGTTGTTTGCAGTGTCTCATGTTAATTACAGAGAATGGTAATATTGGGATGACAGCTCTGTGGGCTGCAGCGATTACCTTTTTATTCAGCTGTCAATCACGCCTGTTCACTGCCTGCTGAAATCGTACATTTGCATTCCCCTTCATTGCTCTTGTGTTCTAGCTGCAAGATTATTTTGGTGTTAAGGTTTATTTTCGATGTATTTTTCTTGAAAGTTCTTCATTTCTGTAAGTCTAATGTCTATGTGGAGGCCATATTTAAAGTAATAAATTCTAGTGGTGTGAACAAAGGCCAGCAAATACCTGTTACGGGAGTATCATTATTGCTACAACCCTCCCTAACAATCATATTAAAGACTAATGTCTATTTCCATCCCTTTATCACATAAGATGCTACTAGAATGGTAGTACATACTAATTTGTCTACTGTAACACTTTCATTGTTATATTCCAGAAATCTGTCACCACCTTAACCTATCCTGGGCTCTGGCTCTTGAATAATTCTCACTCCTTAAATATTGCTCCCCTCCATTGGCCAAGCACTTAGGGAATTTCATTTAAGCCACTACCTGCAGTCAAAACTATCTTTGCAAGCTTTAATTCCCAAATACAGTTACAAACACAGCCTCTGTTCTGCACACAACCTCTGCCTCTCCTATCTCCTAGTCGCCCCCACAGGTCTTTATCTCCAGAATTTCTCCTGAGCTTCTCTTTTGCAATGCAACTTTTTGCACTAGCTCTTTGCCATTCTGCAATCTTTGAAAGCAGCCAAAACACCACAGTTTAGAGAAGTTATCTTCTCAAGTCTCTGACTGAGCACTGCCTTCATCTCCACGATATTATAAGGTTCTCGTTATTGCCTTTTATACCTCTCGCTGTTTTACTCCTCCACAATTTGAATAGGACTTTTAGTGACCTTCTACATTGCCTGGCCAATATAAATACCCCAAGCCTCTTGGGGCAGTGTAATGATCTGGGGTGCTTGGGTGGGCAGTGTTAGTATCTGGGGTGCTTGGGTG
>NC_092862.1:135032674-135035170 GCF_032062135.1 Pyxicephalus adspersus
CTGTTAGGGCAGTTTTATGATCTGACTGAAGCCACAGACATATTCCAAGAGGACAACACCAGGATTATTTGGGATCTAATTGCAAAAGAATTTTGTAGGGAGCATGAGTAATCATTTTTACCTGTGGATTGACCCCATTGAGAATCTTTGGAATGTCCTGGCAAAGACTTCATGCAGTGATTCCACCCTTCCATCATCAATAGAAGATCTATGCGAAAAAATTAATGCAACTCTGTAAAAATATAAATGTTATGACATCACATAAGCTTATCAAAATGATGCCATGGTGAATGCATGTTGTAATCAATGTTAAAGATGGTCCACAGAGTGTGAGATTTGCTGCGAGTTCACTTAGCCCAAACTGCTTCCTTCTCCACAATAAGAATAGTGGCACTCAGTGTATATACAGCTCAATGATTCAGAGCAGCTTTTTCCTACTTAGTCTGAATTGGGACACGCTATATCCTTATGTACCACTGACTTATCTAGACCAACTTTCTCTTCTGAAACTTTACTTTAGGATACTCTAACTCTATATTGAGCTCACTGATCCAGGGTAACTTTCTTCTCCACAACCTTAATAGGGAAATAAGGACATGCAGTATTCTTACAAATAGTCCACTGATCCAGGTCCGATTCCTGCTCCAAAGTTGATACTGGGACACTATCTCCTTATATAATCTCTGTGATTTAGCACTGAACCCTTAACTTCAAGAATGAAATATCACCTCATATACAACCTACTGTATATACCCAAAGCTGTTTCTTGTAATAGAAAAGGTATTATAATTACAGTTGTGGCAGCCTCTAGCTTCTATCATGGCTCCACGGAACTGCCACAACTTACATCATAGACTTCATCATTCTACATTTCTTGCAATCTGAATGCCTTTGTCTTCGGAATAACCCATCGGTACACTTCTCGTTATCTACATGCTTAAAGGAAAAAACCTTGACATAGGGGTTAAAGAATAGGACCACAACATGCAGTGGGGGGACACAGCATCCAACACTGCCAAAGGTATTTAATGTTGAAAAGTCTGACAAAGTCTTCAGATCAACAGAAAAAAACATGAGAGTAACAGGCCAACCAAAAGGTAAGTATAACAAAGGTAAAGAAATAATGAGTGACAACCATATTTCTTTTACATCTCTGAATGCTTTGTGCTTCTCTATACCTTTGTCATGCCATGCTTTTATATACTACTCCTGGACACCTGTATATATACCTTCTCCAAACTTTACACATAAATGTTCTCCGCTCAGTCTTTGTATACACGCTGCCTCCAAACTCTCCTTTGAAACATTCACTCCTCTCTCTTCAATGTCTACCTGGGGAGAGTGCTGCTTTCACTTCTGACCGTCTGTCTTCCTGACTGTTGCAGAATCTCTAATTGTTGCCGTGGAAATTAAACTGTCGTCTTTGGGGAATTTAATGAAGAAAACTCCTTTTGGAGCAATTATCCAGTCAATTAATCTCTGAATTTGCAAATATAACTACAGTACTTCTGGCTCTTATTATATTCTAGAAGAAATAGGAGTTTATTGTAGAGTATATACCAGAGGTAGCTGGCCCATGGTGACTAGTAGCTGCAGAACTGCCATTCGCTACTGGTACTGGAGTGTTGGCTTATACTTCTCTAGTACTTAGGGGTTAATAACTGCAACAAGGCATACAAATGTCTGTAAACAACTTTCGGGGTCAATGACCCAATAGCTAGCAAAGAAAGAAGTATGACAGATCTGTACCCTGGCTCTTAAAAATAAGTATGCAAGGACTGTTCTCCATGTCCCACATTACTGGATCCATTCTATAACAATTTCCACACACAGTTAATTCCCTATTGGACTCAAGGCCTTTTAGTCAAATACTGTAACTATCACATCGAGTTATTCCTTTGCTGAGCACAGAGAACCAATGATTCCAGTCTCTATCCTGGAAGTCCTTGGTCTCTGCAGCAACTTAATAAAAAAAGAGACAATTTTTTGCAGGAAGCAACTAACCTGACAATATGTTGCTGGACCACGGGAAGACTCTGGGGTACTTAAAGGAACTACATACAAGTGAAGAACATAAAAAAACAATGCTGTCATTTATAGAAACCAGATTGTACAATGGACTCACTTGTTATATGGCTTCTTGTCCCACATTCAGAATATTGGTCTTCCATGACAAAAGCAAAATATTCTTTACTGTCATAACTTTCCATGCTTCTGAAACTAGAAAATGATCTTATAAATGAACATACTATAATTATAATTATATCCAGTTATCAGCCATAGATAGGTTGTAACAAATAATCCGGTGTCTATGTTGCTGTATTGGTGTCACCCTGAAAAAAATGCTGGTGCTGAGTATATATTACAAAACTGAACTCTGGGAAAAGTTTATATATGCTGTTTGATCTTTCCCTATATAGTACACTCCTTTTTATCTCGAATTTCAGTACCGTAACTAAACTCTCAAGCAACCGGAATGCAACCCAGCCAAAAAAA
>NC_092862.1:135035578-135045379 GCF_032062135.1 Pyxicephalus adspersus
TTCTCGTGGCTGCTGGTTAAGGTGGAAATTACTGTAGACTCTATTGTTCTATAGGGACATTCGCTCTGTACCTCTTCTGTGCATTGCACCAGTCCATGTATGAAGTGGGCAAAGCACCTAGTGGTACAGGAATGGGGGTAGAAATACCAGTTGCAATCTCTGCCAGTTTCTTCCACACAAAGCAGCACTAACATACTGGTGTCAGTACTTCCTAAAAACTACGTAGGGAATAGGTGACCGGTCACCCATCTCATAGGCCCACCACAGGAAACGGCTTAGAAGAATCATTTTTTTTATGAGAAACATCCATTTTCCTGGGCATGGGGGCTATTTTATTCCTCATAGGAACGCTTATATGGTTGTACCTCTCACATTTTCCATGTCTCAGCCCTGGGTTCAGTCTAATAAATGGTTCGCTTCATCTGTTTAAAAACCAGTGCATTTTGGGGGGGATTTATGACCTCCTTCATCAAGGCTAAAATAAGGAGATTTGGACAGATAGAAATTTACATTTCTGTGGGTGTTTTTCTTATGGAAAAAGTAATTGGAGATGGCATATGGGGAGAGTTTTGGGTATTCAGTGCATGTTGATGTCAACCATCGTTCCTTGATCTCCAGTGAAGCAGCAGCCCAGCTTTAGGACTCTGGTCAAAGCACACTCCCAGCCATTTGGTTGGACAAAGAGGAGAATCAGGAAACCTAGGGCACCATTGCCCTTTCTTTTTCTATCAACGCATGTGCGCTTTAGCAACTTCTAATTGGCTCCTATTTACTGCCCTCTTCTCTTAACCTTATTGCCATTGTACAGGGCATTATAACAGATAGAACTAATTGATAACACTAGTTGCAATTTAAATATATGTATTGTTTCTTAAGTAAATAAATGCATTCTTTCTTTTTATTTATGCTTGGAGTTCGGCTTTTTATGGCTCTTCTCTAAATTAGTTTGGAGCTGTAGAAACAGAGCATTTAACAGCTATTTTTTCGAGCAGGTTAGGGATTGTGTATGAGCAATATTTGTAAGTGGAAGGAAGCCATCAACCCATGTAAGGAAGATTACAATACAAAATAAACACATTTTTACATTGCAGAATCCTTCGGCAGACAGCATTGTGTGTTACAAGGTGATGATTTTATCCAGTGAGTACAGCAGTAACCATGGAGAAATGTCCTTTTTCCAAATAAAAAAAGTAATTTTAATCTGAGTTTTTGCAGCTTTTTATTACGTGGCTACTGCTGGAAAATTGTAAAGACAGAGCTTCAAAAAGTATGCCTACGATCGGCCAGAGAACATATACTAAGCCAGAAATCGGAGCAAAGATTGAAAAATGTCAGTGCCTTTGGTAATATTATCACTTTATTCAGCGCAAGAAGTAATTTTCTGTTGGTGTGATGAAAAAAAAAAAATATACTCCAAACCTGCACATTCACTCTTGGAGATAATCTTTCTTAAAAGGTCTGACAAGACTAATCTTCTTACAATATTTTGCATTCCCTTAGCAATTTTGTAATAAGTGGAATTAAATTGTGCGTGCTGGCTGCAGCAAATCCGTACAGCAAGAGACACCGAGGGTAAGGCGGTCTCTGATTGCATGGCTTCTGGGCCGTTTCACGCTGTTTGCGTTTTGTAAGGCTCCTCCATATCAAAAGTCATTTAGAATACTGTTTTCAATAATGGGTTACTTGGTATGTTAAGTTTGTTCGAGTTAATATTTATTTTTTAAAATGGTATTATTGTATTAAAAGCGGATGCAAACCACGGAACAAAAAACCTATTGCAGCTTATTGGTTCTTAGATGTGGCATCTGTATTGGATTTCTTGTTTTTTTTTTTTTTTTTTTTAAAAAGTAAAATTCTTCCTGACCTATAAGGAAAACATCGACTCAATGGTGCTGATTTATTAGAGGAGTTTAGGCTGTTTAATAATTCAAAGGGATAATTCAAAAAAGTAGGAGAATTTGCCGTTACGCTTTCTCAGTTTGCAGTATTGAGTATTTAGCCACCCCTATAGCACTATTGTATATAAAAATTAATAAATAAAAGTAAGGGGTTTCAAGGCTTCTTTTAAAGTATTTTATTCAGCAAGGCTTATTGCAAGTGATATTATACATCAAAACATATTTGTGTGTATCCGTCTACTATTGTAAAATGATGGGATGGATACTGCTGGACTAAACATAAATTGCCTATACTAGGTATTGGTATTAAAGTGTAGTGTAAATATTCGGAAGGAACGTCTCGTTACCTGACACGTTTCGCCTCTTAAGGTTTATTCAGGGGTATATAACAGACGTATATGCTTTTTTTTTTTTTTTTTTTTGCAGTGTAATAAACTGGAAACGATGGCAATCTAATATATCGCTGATAGGGAGGATGAAATATATACTCCTGGTATATAATCTCGTTTGCACAAAGTATATGTTTTGAAGATACCTGATAGACTTAAAATTATGTTGGTGTAAATACCGGTGTGTTTAAGGTTTGATCCAAACTTAGAGAAAGGGAAGGGTAGCATGGGTGCTTCAAAGGACCATCTTTTCATAATGGATAATTCAACTAGCTGTATATGGTAAAAAAAAAGGATTGTTTGTTGCACCTAATTTGAGTATTGATGTTAGTAGAACTTTCTTATTTACTAAGTAAATTATATTATGATGATTTATTTTTGAATATATGAACAGTCTAGATTCCTTTAATTAACCAAAATGTAACTATAAAGAAGCAGCATTACTATCCTAAGGTAGAACTACAGATTGCCTTCTCTTTACTTATTTCAATATCATGCAGGAACTTTGAATAGTTTAGAAAAGAACTGGATAGGGCAAACTATATTTGGAACAAGTGAGAGTTGGATTTCTGGCAGAATAAATTGGTAATTCTCTTTGGTTCATTGGAGGATACAGCTCTGTTTGTAAACCATCACCATTGCATATTGCAATGTGCAGAAGAATGCTAAAACTTAAAAATAAAGACAACATTTGCTGGTGGTAAAAACACGTGCACCTGTATTCAAACTTCTTTTATTAGCCTAATGTCTTGGAGTAAGAACTTCAAGGAATCCTAGTTTTCTTTACACAATTAGTTGGCTGGATTATAAACTGAATATTATAGATCCTTGTAGTCTCCCAAGTTTCATCTATTATCTGTATGTTGTCCTTGCTGTGTGCAGGTCTAGTTGGACCACTTTGATGTTTATGGGCGTTTTGTGAGGTTCATCTCTGGGCCAGACATATGACTAGCCAGCCTAATGGTCTGTTACAATTCCCCCCTTACTGGTAGACCCCACCATGGCATTAGCAAATTGTTTCCTGCCATTACCTTGGGCCAGGGCTGTGTTGACACTCTGACTAATATGGACCATATGGACCATACCCCTATCCTGTCCATTTAGTGGGCATTTGCAGGAGTAGCATGAAAAGAGGAGGGGTGCAGGCCTCCTAGAAAGACATACATGCAGCTTTAAATGCATGTAACCAATGAAAGGGGCTGCATAGTCTTGCTTCCAATGCCTGCAAACTGTGGCCTTCGACATCTGCCCCATTTTGTGGTTTCCCATTCCCAACTTTAGATATTTTAGAGCCATTCTTATCTTTAAGAAAGTCCCAGGTGTCAGTTATAGAGGGACCATTGACACTATGGGCCCAGATAATACCTAGCAGAATTCAACCTAAGCAAGCAGCACAATCTAGTAGCAAAATAACTAATTACAGGAAACAATGTTGGTAAAAGGTTGAGTATTGCAGCAGGTTTTTTTTTTTTTTGCTTTATTATGGGTTTTTTTTTTAAATGTAATGCTGAATTTTGGCTTAAATGTTAACCATATCTTGTCATTCTAACATCCAAGACTTGTGCATGCTGTTGCATTTTTGGTAAATGCCTGGCAGTTTTAGTAACACAAATGACGTAAATTAGAAGAACCCCAGTTTGACTCACTTAAAGCCAGAAGATACACATGGCAGCTCCAGGATTCAGAGATTATTGGTTCAAAATATTCACTGATTGGAGGGTAAAACCCAAAGTTCACATCGAGGCCAATTTTATTCTGGGGTCCCTAAGCTACTAATGAATATGTAGGCATCCTATACAATAGGAACATCTGAGAACAAAAAGTTTGCGTGAACCTATCTGAAACCATCCAAGAGACCTAGTTGTACCAATCCAATAGTTAAAAAAAATTGATCCAAACAAGCTAATAACTTGCATGTAAGGAACCCAGGGAGGCAGGGAAATCACAGACAATAGAATTACAGGAACTCCAGGTTGATCGAGTGAATTTCTGTTGTGTTTGACTTGTGTATGTGTTGTATGACACAGAGGGATTCTCCTTGTGTAGTTGTGGTTATTTTGCTTCTGTTGTCTGAGATTGCCCTGTTCTGTCATCTCCTCCTGCATATTATTTGATTTGAATGAGCATAAACCAGAATGGCAGATGGGGCAAATGACCCCAAAAGGCTTTCAGACAATAGTAGATGACCGGGATTTAACCTGTCTCCCTCTACACAAGGCAGAAATGTCTTATTTGGATTTTGTACTCACCTTTTTACATGGATAGATGGAGCAGTAATACAGTTCACTAGAAAACTAGCGAGACAAAATGAAAGGATTTTTTACCCCTAATAATGATGCTTTGATGCATTATGGGTCTTTATTTTGGCCAACCAAAATTGTCCTCAATTGTTTGCAAAGTTGATAGGTCTCTGTCAGCAGACACTTAAGCTTCTCTTTTGAAAACCGCATCACCTTAATTTGCCTCTGGCTCCTTTCATTACACTAAACACAAAGTCGCATTTCCTTAGCAGTTGATTACCCAGATGAAAGCCAGGCATGGCGGCTCCTCGTGTACAATAGTGTTCACTATAACAATTTTTCATGTAATACATCGTAAAAAACCAAAGCAATTTTTCAGAGAGAAAAAGAGAACTCAACTGTAAAGTCAGATGAGGTGACCTTATTTGGAAAGTAATTAAACTACAAAATTTATTTTAAATTGCTACATTAAAGAACGGAGTTCATTGGTGTCAGCTTTGCATTCGGCCCGAACTGCAGCCCATGTGGTTTTCCCTTTGACTCTCTTCTCTCTCTCTCTGCCCTGTATTTTGTGCTCTAGTAGCCGCTTATGTGTTGTCACGCTGGCTGTCAACACGCCATGGGCTGGAAGTTCAGGTGGCAGACTAATCACAAACCTAATTAGCTTTTTTCTGCACATTATAAAACCCAAGTGGGTTGCAGATATGCATTTTGATTGGTTTTTGAAATGCCTGTCCTGTCATCTCTATATATTTTACATATTTGGTTTCTATTTAAATTTATGCATATACTTATGTGCCTGTTAAACCTATGCTGAGATATTTATCACATAGTTGTTGTATCTTCACCAAAATACTGAGGTTATGCTGAGGTTTTATTATGGTTATTGCCGCCCATTAAATAGGAAAAAAATATATATATAAGTGTCCTCTCCAAAGTCTGACACATCCCTGCTTTGCACTTCCTGTGATGGGGTGGCAACAATGCAGCAATGCTCCTGATTTTGGGGCTGAGTCGCCACTCTCATGTAGGTAGTGCTTGCTTGTACTATAGGGGGATGAGAAGATGTTGTATGAGGGCTTGGCTGTCAGTATTTTCACTGCATATTCACAACCCTGTAGTGTGTCAATCAGCACCTTGCCACATCTAGTCCTGCTCACCTCATTTTGGATTGACAGCACTGCCACAAAGGGAGGGTTTCAGCAGTGTCTGGAATGGGGTGCATATAAGAATAAGGATTTTGCTCGGTCAAAAATGTTTGGTTTACTCTATGAAGCCTGCCCCTTTCATAGTAACTGGGTTTGGGACTTGTTAAGACTTTAAAATAGCTGTTGCTGAACTTCTAATCACGAGATTACACTTGTCCGTGTTTTAGGGTTTATGGTTTTCACACAGTGGCCAAATTAACTTTCCTCAGCATGGGGCATGGTGCTGAAAAACATTAAATTACAGGTTGTGGATGGAAAAAGGTTATTGAGGTCTTTTCATCCGGCCAACCATTCCTTATTGGATGTTTTTTTGCAATCTCTGTAGAAAATGTTATGCTTAAATATCTCAGGAGGTCAGAAGATCATGAGATGCTTCAAAAACTATACCTGGCACTTTTTATTTTTTGGGTAAACCACCACAGGAACTGTTGACCAAGTCTACATTCCTTGCTAACAAGCATGTGTTCAGTACTTAGTAAAGTGGACATTGTGTACTTGTTGCCCAAAGGAACAGGTCATGCTGCACCGGTTGGCGACTGGGGCGGAAAAACAACAAGATATTAAATAGCAGGCAGGGAATGTAATCTGTTCCCGGCTTCTGTTATAATTTGGGTCACCGTGCTTCTCTCGTATTGACAATTCCCAGGTACACCAGCAACATGAAACACAGACTTTGGCCTCTGGCCATCTTCATTTTAATGACAAAAATGTGATTTGTTTTGTGATATGAACCATCATGTTTGGAAATATTTTAGCAAGGCAGAGAATGTGACAAGAATAATCCACGATTCTTTGCAAGCCAAATATGTATTTTAAACTCATGGAACTGACGTTTCTAAATTGTGCTAAAAAAGAAAATAGCAGCCAGTTTTAAAACAAGTAAAACCAAGTACGGGGTTGTAGAATTCTGGTTTCATTAAAAAAGAGATTGATTTCAAATGAGGAGAAGATGACATTAAAATTAAACTAGTTAACACTTATCCACTTTGTGTCATGGGCAATAGTGGATAGTCTGTGCATAATGGTGCTTGCTAGAATTACACCTAGCTGTCCTATGTATGTAGTTTTTGGTTATCTTTATTACCTGCAGCCCATGCAAAGAAAAAATGATGCATATAGCAGTTCTCAGGTCATAGCCGGCAAATTTTAGCATAGCTGTCAAAGTGCAATAATATAACACAAAGCTATAGCCAAACGGGAGGCCAGAGGTTGGTACAGGACAGTCATGCTTCAGGAACCAGGAAGAAGTTAAGGGCAAATGGCATGCTGGTGACAGTAACTAGGATCCATGCCAATTTGTAACAGGTCAGGCCGAACTATAGCACAGGATGTGAATATATACATTTTCAAGCGCAGAAATAAAATGACTTTTTGTTCACTCTCTGTTTTAGTACCAATGTAACATCTGGATTGTTTGTTCATACCACAATGTGTTGAATAACGGGGTAACTCAGGTTCCTCTTTACCTCTGATACCTCAAGCATCAACTGCAATACCAATGAAGTAGGTATTTTTAGCTTTTTAAGTCTTCAAAACTCCTTCAGTCAAAAAAAGGCAAAGGAACGGGGTAGGTCATTTGTGCTTTAGGAAAAATCCTCCATGGAGGAGTTCAGCCTCAACATGTTAAGTAGTACACTCCTGCTCTCTGTGTCTCTTGCTATTCATTATCTGGGAGACTTGCAAGCATTCATAGCATCAAGAAGGCAAAAAGGTGTGTTATGGTGGGACTTAGTAGGAAGGCAGCCAAAACGGTGGATGGTGCAATGGCGTATATGCACTCCACATGAGGCATCCCACAAAGAACTGGTTGACTTAGGAACTGCTCATGTGCAATATATTTAAAGCTCAATCAAAAAGTTTATCCAGTACTTGCTCCCCTTCTCAAACAGCTTTATAGACAGTGAAGGGGCGGCACACTGACAGTCATCCTTGTGCTATGTTTGCTTTCCACTCTTGTTAACACATGTGCATGCAGTACAGTCTTAATTGGTTCTAATAATTGGCCCTCCATCTCCTAATTTAGTCAGGTGTCAGGATCTGGTGCTTTCATGAGTTGCATTTGAAAATATTTGTTTTGTTGTTTGTTCTGTATGCTGTTGTATTTATGTTTTATTTATTTATTTTTTTAGTTTACAAAGCAATGCAAATATGTTTATTCCATTCATTGGTTTGTTAAGATTCCTTCCTCCCCCTCAACTTCCTGCTCTGGTGAGAACATTACCTTCCCTAATGGAACCCCGACAGTGTCAGG
The DNA here is from genome assembly GCF_032062135.1 of Pyxicephalus adspersus. Lineage (NCBI taxonomy): Eukaryota > Metazoa > Chordata > Amphibia > Anura > Pyxicephalidae > Pyxicephalus > Pyxicephalus adspersus. Next base: position 135,043,565 of record NC_092862.1, read on the forward strand.
ATCTAATCCCGGGGTACTTCTGTGTATGGATCGCTCTTTAGCTGTTTTATGAATCCGTCTTCCTTGATACCGAGTGTCTAGATCAGTGATTCTCAGGCAGGGTTCTTCCAGATGTTGCTGGGGGTTCCTTGAGCAATGAGAAATTTGTGACTCTCAGGACATTTACCACTAACACCAATGTTTATTTTATTATCTGTAAGAGTGGCAACCTTCCCACTGGTCAGCAATGTAGGAGACACTGAAACCAATGACCACTAAGCCAATGTACTGTGAGCTGTGGGTATAGTAATTATAGAAGGGGTTCCCTGAGAACAAGAAAGTTATTTCAAGTGTTCTTCCATGTTAAAAAGATTGAGAACATTGGTCTAGATGAACTTTTACTTCCTTGCTACTCCCAAACACTTCCATTTTTAGGTCAGGCCTTGTATTTTCTGTTTGCCAGATTTAGCACTTCCGACAGTTTCCTGGTTTTTGCTATTGCCTACGTTTTGTATCCTTATCTTCCACCGCTCATACCAACCCTTGGCTTCCCATCCACCAACCTGTCTGCATCATTCAAACATGATACCCTTGGCTACGGATTTTGGTTTGCTCTTTACTACCATGAACTCCCTTCAACTATCGGATACTGTCCCGCTGTAAGCACTTCTGCCATCCTGCCCCTGTGGGTACATTGGATAGGATATCCCCTGCCCCTGCATTAATTCCCCTGTTAGTACGGTACCCAGCTGGGAAATCTCCACACCTGGAAAGGTCGGATAGCAGCATTGTACTGAACTTTTGTATAAAGCAAGCCTGCAATACCCTGGCTGTCAGGAAGGTACATTTAGAGCATTTTTTTTTTTTTTACGATGTGTCTGATTTATTTATTTTTACCTGGGGATTCGGTCACGTTAATGTCACAATATTCAGCATATTGACACCTCTCTACTGACTTTCTTCAATTTTCTCCATACAATATGAATGCTTCCTGCAGCATGCAGACATTTACTTATGTATAGTCAGGTAGAAAGATTGTTTTCTGAAGACTTTATTTTGATACTGAATCCAGGGGTGAGATATAAGATTTTCTGAGCCATCTAAATGTGCATTCTGCCCAATTATCACTGTGCAATAATTCAGAGTGACATGTCTGCAGGGGATAATTCATCGTGGCATATGATGTTTAAATGCTTTGAGCATACTATGAAAACCAGTGGATTGTGTCTTATTCTGTGTTTAATCAAAATGGCATCTGTGGATAAAGCTGGCAGTGATATAGTCTTGTCATTATTTATTTTATATTCTAAAAATTATTTAAAGGAGAACTTCAGCTAAGCATTAAGTTTAGCATGCAAATAGATTAGGGTGGATTTGGCTTCTGGACTTTGTGCTCGCATTCCTTTTGGCCACCTCGCTGCCCTGCCATCTATATCCCTTCCATTGCTGGCATCCTTATCTTTTGATACCGGTACATCAAAGTGGTTGAAATATGGGTCAGTTACCAACAATGTCCACTGTTTTGAGGGATTTTATCTCCCAGGCAGTAGATAGGAAGATTGCCAGAACACATTGTGATGATAGGAGTACACAGTAAAGGATTTCGCCCAAGCATTTGTAGTGGATGATTTTGAGGTGCCAACTTACATTGCAGGTTATGCCTTGCCATCCTATCCTGCCTTCTTTCTTATAGGGATTTTGCATTATAGAGTTGGTTAGCCTTTGCTGCTATTGCTAGTCCTGGCCAAAGTTAGTTTACATAGGGGAAAAAAGAAACAAAGAGAAAGTTCAGTTTCCAGGCACAAGATGGCACAAAATAAACCCTTTGCAAAGTTT
>NC_092862.1:135045602-135161922 GCF_032062135.1 Pyxicephalus adspersus
AGTGTTAATTTGATTTTGAACTTGGTTATTTGTAATGCTGCAGATGAGATAAAAGTAGTGATGCTGAGACAGCTCAGAATTCAATAGTGCATTGTTGTTTCTCTCTGTCAAGATGGCAAGATAGAATTCTGCCAGCACTGCACAAATTTTTAATGAAACTTCTCGGGCTGCCCATTGACGGGCAGCTTTCTCAACGAGAATGAAAGGCAACCAGACATCTGCCCATCAGCAAACCCGCTGAGATTGGCTCTGAACGTACGTGCAACTCACCTGATGGGTAAGTATGGAGCAGGCTTCCTGAACACTTTGTACCATTTCCAAAATAGAAAGTGAATGATTATCCACCTCAAGAGATTATTATTTTTATTTTTGAACAGTTAATGTTGGTGTTTCTCACATCTGGCTGTGTTTGGCCACATGGTAACGCGCCTTAGTTTCCTTTAAGCAAAACTCCAGCCATTGATAACAAGATTAAAATGAATAGCACATTAAATCCCATCAGCAATACTAACCTTTTGATTCAGAAATTTGGCCTTCAGCACATTTTGTGCTGCTGGGTGTCTTCAGTGTTATAACTGGCGTCACTCAACGTACCTTGTCTCAGCTCAGATTGTCCTAGTCCTGTTCTAGTTCATTACTGGACGGTGAAAGGATCATTCTTAGTAATAGTCACATTTGTGTAACATTTTACAGCCTATACAATCTGCTTCTTCAGTTCTAGCAGTGTAGAAAACACCTCCAGGCAGCATAAACACCTTAAACCATTCACCTTGGAATGTGACACTGCCGGTGTTGATTGGCCAAGATCAGGAAGAGGGGGTGCAGTTGGCTCCCCTCCATCCCTGCTGTCAGGAAGTCTGCTAAACTTCCAATTACATGGCTGTGTGTGTGAAATGTTGTCAAAACGCTGGGGTAGAGATTTTAAAATAATATACACGTGGAAGACCGATGTTGTTGAAGGCATCAACCCTGTGCAGAATGGTTGTTTCCATTTGACATTGATGGCTTCTTGGTTTCCAATTGGTATGAAAGAGGCCATCTGCTTTAAATGCTAATAAATTAAATATACAATGACCTGGATAAATGAGAATCTTCAAAGAGATAAATATCATAATGATGAGCTCATCTCTATGTAACTAGCCGATTGGCACTTGTGCTGCTTCTTCTACCCTCTGCCCCTGCTGTACAAGGACTTTTAAGAATCGGATGCTATATGAGATCTATAGTGTTTTCTGGTATATCATTTTAAGGTAAAATTTAAATAATTGAATATTTATATTCCATGCTTAACAATTGCAGCTAGAAGTTAAGTGGCAGGATCCGCTGTGGTGGACATGCATGATTCAGGAACCCATCTCACCCTTCTCCTCTCTTTTAGGAAAGATTGTAATCCAAGAACTTTCAGAATGATAGAGACAGTTCTGGGCTTTCGTATAAGAAAGTCCAGTATCTTTTATAAACATGGCATGTATACACTTATAGTTAATGTTAATTTGTATAATGATGAAAAAAAATCTTAATAAAAACAATAAAACATCCAATTTATTCATTTACACTGTTCAGCAATCAGGCCAATGTTGACAAAATTGAGCACTTTTTCTAGTGTCTGTGGATCCAAAATGACAGCACAAAACACATGATTTTGGAGTAGATAGGAGTACTTTACATTATCGGTCGCCAACTGGTGGTCTGCGGAATTTTGGTGGTCCGCGACTCTGGCTGGTGCGCCCCTGGATGGAGTCAGGAGAAGGACCCCGCTGGGGGTGCGCGCTGGCCGGAGCCGCAGACCATGTCCCGTGTACGGATTGTAGGCTCAGGGAGGTCGGTGGCTTGTGTCTCTGGGCTCAGACCTTCGATGGGGGAGTGGGCAGGTTCTGGCATCATGACGTCACTATGGAGGAAGATTTTTCCCCTTTGAGTGACACACGGCTCCCTGCGCATGCCCTGTCCAGAGCCGGTAACTTTAGTGGTCTATATATCTGAGAAGGTTGGCGGCCACTTCTTCAGATGATCACTTTATGAAAAAAAAGCCCTTTTTTGGGTAAAGGTGCAGAAGCTCTCCTCAAGCTTCTTTCAGCCATCTCCTGTCTACATGCATGTCTTCTAGGAGCAGCTATATGTCATTGCAAAGTTTGGGTTTCGTTATGGTAAACAATGCAAGCATTCCTCTGCAGTGAACATCGCTACTTATAGTCTGTGCTATGTGACCGCTCAGTAGAGCAACGGAAGACCAGACCAGAGCACTGCCACCCAATAGAGGAAAATGCTGGACAAAGAATTTTATATAAACAATACTGTGTATTCGTATATTCCATTATATTGGATATTATTATAGATTAACAAGAACATAAGAGAATTCATTATCTGGATTCCAATCACTCCAACTCCCCACTATTCAAAACCTAAAAGGTGGCTGAAGTAGATAGAAACCTATTTCCCCGCAAGACTAGTTCCGTATTTACTCCAAGACGGCTCTGCGGTTCTTTAAAATAACTAAGTTACAGTGTTTGCCATGTGTGTGTCAGCATTTTGGCAGGTTACGACTGACCTGGAGGCTGCAGAGCTTCCTTTCTTCTACCAAATTACTTATGCATTATTGCAAATGAGTTTGTGCCACCGAGGAATTGATAATGAAAACATCAGAGGGAATTAAGGCGCTCTTCTTAACATTTGGGCCTGCTCCATTAATCTGAGGGCACAAAGATTGAGTCTGCCTGCTCCCAAATGACAAAATGGATTAGTTTGGCTGCCCCTTATAAAACTTTATTTTTTTTCCTCTTCTTCTTAAAGTAGTTTTGCCTTGGGTCAATGTCTGCCTAACCTAGCTGCTTTCTGCCTCGTCCGATCCATACCACTTTGAAATTGTTAAATTCAACCTAATCTCCATTTACATTGGCTGCAAACTATTATTAAGTAGCATATACTGCAAAAAAAAAAAAAAAAAAGAAAAAAATGGAATAAGGTGTACATACCAATTTTACATTGGAGGTGCACTTTAAAGGTAATCTCCAGGTAAATACAAAGATCAAATACATATTTGAGAGTGGTTATACTTGCCAAAGTAGTGATAAAAGAAGCAGCTTCGACATGTTCTTTATACTGCATTTGGCTCCTTGTGCTGCATCTCTCTGCACCTACCTGAGCTTTGCTACACATGGAACTACATAGCAAGTAAAAAAAAAAACACTGCTTGCATTAAGAAAAATGAATTTAATAATGTAATAAGCATTAAAGAGCAGGATTATTTTGTGCCTTTTATATCTGCTCAGAGTTCAGCTTTAATGGCGGGTGTATAGCTGTCATGTAATCATTTTCTCCTGCATTATTGCATATTCAGTGGTCGTAATGGCAGGCTTAGTCGCTGGCTACTGAAAAGGCTTTACGTTGATCAAAGCGTTTTGTCACGTCTTGACAAAGTGTACAATAATGGATTTATGGAGAACACTCATTTTCAGCATTTTTTTTTCTTTTTTGTTTTTTTTTTGGCTGAAAGCAACTTGCTAGAAGCTTCCCCCCTTGTCCATAAAACACAGTATAATTGTTACTGTCAACATGAATGCTTTTCTTGTTATACAGCAAATAACAAAGTGACAAAACCGATGGGGGAAAATATTTTTGCTATGCTTTAAAGGCCAACTTCACCAAAATATAATATTTTTGTATTGTGTAGCTGTTTGTATTCCTAATTCATGTACCTTTTAGGGAACGGATGAAGGAATGGAGTGGCAGGGTAACAAAGTAACTCTAAAGTACAGGTTGACATTCAAAAATCTGGCCATCGATAATCCCGATCCTTCAGTTTTTCGGCATGGATTTCTGAGTGTATTTTCAAATGTATACGGTTTTCTGGAGGCGCTGTTTATGTTTTGATGGTGCTGTACTCCAGAATCAGCTGTTAGGTCTTGCTTTTCCTCAATAAAATGAAGCTGCTCCTGTTGCTGAGGATGCTGTTACTGTCAGTCATGAAGGTGATCATCCCGACAGCCCATCTGCTATTTAGCTTCTTTTCGAGGGTACAGTAATGATTACAATTCTGAGGCACTATTTTGTTTAGTTGAACTAAAATCCTGTAAAACTGTTTTATTTAGTTGGTGAACAATAAAATCTCATTTGCATTTCATTTAGTGTTATTTCATTTTAATATATACAGCATATATAACCTTCAAAAATCCAGAATTTTTGAAAATCAGGCACTCCTCAGGTCCGGAGGTTGCCGGATTTTTGAATGTCAACCTGTATATGTCAACCCTTTTTTAAAATATCATCCAGACTTTATCATGTTATTAGAATTTCAAAACTCATTTTCAGTGTTTTTATGTTTGCAGCTTTGATTAAAATAATACCCAGTGATTCCATCATAAGGGACAGTCCTCGGTTTCTTTTTCCTGAATACTGCATTGCCACATTGATTCCCTGTGGCTGGGATGCATTACAAAGGAAACACATCCTAAGAAATGCTAGGAAGCCATTGGTGGAGGGCATGCATGTTGACTGGATGTGACTACAAAGTGTCTGCAGCACTGAAATGCAACAAAACAAAATAAAAGGAAATAATTTTATTAAATGGAAAAACAATTGCTTGATACAGAGCATTTTAGCAAATTATATGTAATTATGGTTTTACATCAATGATGTGTTATTATTATTATTATTATTATTATTACTACACAGCATTTATCTAGCTCTGACATATTACGCAGCACTTTATGAAGTCCACAGTCATATCACTAGCTGTCCATCAGAGGGGCTCACAATCCAATGTCCCTATCATAGTCAAAAGTCACCAACACAGTCTAAGGTCAGTTTTTTTGGGTGAAGCCAATTACCTCATTGCATGTTTTTGGAATGTGGGAGGAAACCCAGGCATACATAAGGAGAGCATGCAAACTCCATGCAGATAGTCTTCTGGCCCAGATTTGAACCTGGGACATAGTGCTGCAAAGGCCAGAGTGCTAACCACTGAGGCAACCATGCTGCCCAGTTGTTGCGACAGTGGCAGTGAGGTTGCAGTGTGGTTACTGCTTCCTTATGCCAATGAATTTGGTGAAGCTACTACACGTGGCAGCCCAAAAGATAATGAATGGGGGGCAGCAATGAGCGGTTCATTGCTCACTGCTGTCTGATTTGAAATCTGAAAATGCTGGTTGTTTGAATTGTTGTGAGCTACTGAGGAGCTTTGCTTAATAACTTGTTCCTGCTGCACGTCTGAATCTGCTCTAATGTGTCTCTCTGTGCAAGTGTCCACCCTAGTGTCTTTGCTTCCTCATGTAGCCCAAATAATGACTACTAGAGGAAGACAAAGAACCAACATCACAGGTGGAGAAAGTAGAGACACAACACAATAGGTGGAGCAGGGAGATCCTTGCACTGTAGGTCCAGTTGTACACCTTCCTCTCCAGGAAGCCCTTAGAAGAACAGTGAGCAGCAATATAGTTATATCACTGTGTATATTCAAGGCACAATTTCAGGGTATGATATAGCCGCAACATTTTTGTGTATTTCCTAGGAGGAAGCTTCCAATTTATTCAGCATAGGTCCACTTCTAAAAGTGTATCTCCCTTCAAAGTTCTTCACTTTGAAATAGTTTCTAAGATTAGGGAAGTTGAACTAAGTTCAAGTAATGTTGAAGTAAAGTTTTTTTTTTTTTTTTAATCTTGGAGTTGTTTTAAAGTTGTTGCTGGAAGAAAAGATACACCAAGATATGCCTTCTAATGACAGATGAGCAGAGATAAAACGATTGGCAGCAGCGGATATCTTATTGTATAATCTGGCCCCCACACCCTTCCTCCATCTCCTAAGGTAATTTCTAAAGCCCAGTGATTTGGCAAATTAAAAACGTAACTTGAGATAATTGGCTCTGATAAATTCTGGAAGCTGACATTTTCCAACAAATAGAGAACGAGCCCTCGTCCCTGGAACACGCTGATTAATAGTTTCTTTTTCATAACTTGTTTTCTGGTAGAGACAAAGCATTTCGGACAGAAGTGGTACAATCTATCAATATCAAAACAGAGAAGTGAAACAGTCATTCACTGTAAGTAGTCTGAGGACCAAAATACATAAACGAGTTTAGCTGGGAGGAATCTGTGGAAGGTTACTGAGATTTGTTTAAAGCAATCTGTCACTTTGGCCATTTAGGGCTAAATAATAGAGTCTGTTGAACCCTCAGCAACGAATCCATGTATGGTAACCTTATTCACACTGTGTTGAGGGTTGATGATCTACTTTAGCTGGACATAGGGGTTGGCCACTATGACATGGAAGGGAGGTCACATCCACCACGTGCAAATAACCTTTAGTTTTGTTTGCTATGGCTTTGGCAAAGCAGCCGGCAAGAAAGGAAAAGTTGGGTATATATTGGTTTTGAGTTTTCTAAACATTTTATAAATTTACCATGACTAAGCTTTAAAGAGACACAATTACCTTGCCCATGCAGAGTAAAATGGCAGTGTCTGCAGAGGGCAACTCAGGCCCTATGATGCTTTTTAGACATAATATCCAGTGCTTTTGGATATGGGAGAGCATACAACCCCCACCAATGGAAAAATACTTGGGTCTACTAGACAGTTGCCAAACCAAAGTATTGTCACGTGATAGAGGGAGTGAAATCATGTCTTCGTCTGGAGTCTAAAACCAGCCATCAATAGGGATTTAAAGTCCAGCTTCCATGAAAGAGGAGCACAATTGGGGAGGAGCTGGCAAGGTGAGCATTTGTGAATTTGGGAAACCTTTTTACCAAAAACACTGCCACTTTACCGTGATTGGACAAGGCGATGATGTCATTTTAGGAGAATACTTCACAGCCCTTTACAGAATCCAAAGACATGTCACTACTCTCCCTCAAAGATGCTCACAATCTAACCTACCATAATTATTGGTAAATCTCACACTCGAAGGCCAACTTGGGGGGGGGGTCAATTAATCTACCAAATTGTTTTTAAGACATGGGAACAAATACATGCAAACATGGCAAATTCATATAAACTTTATGCAGGTAATGGCGTGGTTGAGATTTCACAAGGCCAGAATGCTACTGTATAAGCCCCCATGTCATCAGGCTTTTTAAATGAACAGCTCAAGGAGCAAAGTGCCGTATAAGCCGAGGATAGATTCCTGTCCTATAACTAGTAGATACTAAGCATGGCTACAATATATAAAACAACATTGCAAGTTATTTGGGGCTGGCTGCGATGTTTAGGCGCTTTGCTTTTTCTGTGCATCGTCCCACTCCACAATTAGCTCCGGAGAAAGTCATTAGGCCTGCTCTCAACCAGTGGGGGACATCATTATATTACATAAGCATGGGTGCTGCTATAAAATTTAAACAGTTTACAAAATGAAAGAGGCCTCAAAGCAGAGCAGGAACATCTGTCTGCCTCATTATAACTCTACTGAATTGTCTAACACACCTACAGAGGCCCTATGCGAGAAGAAGGTGTTAATTAACAGAGTGGGCTACTTGCTGAATTCGTGTGTGCTTATAGAGGTTTAACAAGATGTCTGAATAGAGGAAGGGACATTTATATTGTAATAACTTCCCAGCCTAAATGATCTGCAGAGAAAACCAACCATGTTCTATTTCTTGCTGCCCAAAAATATGATTTTATACAGTTTGCCTTGTATTCTTTATTAGAGATTAGTTTGAGTAACAAAAGTCAATATATATGCATTATGGTAATATCTTCATTTGTTCTGAAATAAGCAGTATAAGTGGGGCTTATTTGGGATGCTGGTCTTGTCCGGTAACTCTTACACACGGGACTGTTTAGCTGCAGGGCATAGCTGAGCTCCCAGCGTAATATCCTTGTTAATTTTGTGTTTGTTGTCCTACCAATGCTGCAAATGAAATGTGTTCATTTAATGACCTTTTCTACATATTTCTGGCTTAGCATCAAGTTGCACTCTTTTCAAAATTTAGACCATTCTGAGAATGCTGTATACACCGCAAGAGAGGCTATAAAACAAATTTCTAATATACTAGCAGATGCTATGATCAGTTTATGGAAGAAGACCTCTTACAGGCACTTTTAGATGAATTGCCCACCATGGGGTAAGAAAAAGTCTTTGTATGCATCTTATTGGCTCTCATATTGTACGGAGCCAAGGGCCAGCCTTAAGATTCTTCTAACTTAACTATAAATAAGATTCTGTGCAAGGGTCCTAGGCAGTGGTATGACCACCTAAGGTGTGGGATCCATAGATCTACAGTCAATACATCTTTGGAACTTGCACTGCCTAAAGCAACACCCCATGTGCTAGGGTGAGCTCTTTTACACAGCATTTCTTTGTTTTCTGGTTTTAATTTGGCTTAGTATATTGTGACAATATAATGATAGGAAAAAAATGTCTTTGCCTCCCGCAGGCCTAGGCTGCTTGTGCCTGATGATAAATTTGACTGGGGCATTACTGTTTGACTACTGAACCACCAATACTAATCCATTGGTGTTGGTGGTTTAAAATTTAGGTCACTCGCATAGGGTCCCCAGGCAGTGCCAAATCTATGGGCCCCAGTGTGAATTTTTGACAAGCGCCATCCTAGTTGCAGTACCAAGTCCCAGTTCCAGTGTAGAACTTGCAATGACAATGAAGTGTCACACATGCAACATGGAAACACCTAAAAGTATATTACACCCACTGCAGTAACTCCCATTAACTCAAGCCATCATCCTAGCAGCAAAGCGACGCTGTACAGGGGAATCCTAACTGGATACACATGCCGGATGTGACATGGGGGATGCTTTTAGAAGCAGGAGAACAAAGAATTTAAAAGTGCCCCCCACCCTAAAAAAAAAAAATTCCAATGTAAAATTTGTGGTTTTAATAAGTACAGGGAAAGGAAAGTAAAGGTAAAAGGTAAAAAGTTAACAGGAAAGTTCAGCTTTAACCTATCCGTTCTCCTTCCATGCACACCTTGTCTTTTTATCTATCTTGTGTTTGCTCATAACATACACATACCTAGCTTTAGTTCTCTTTTGATAGGAAGCTTATCGTGCTACTTTACCAGACCATGATCCCTTGTGGTCTTTGTGGCCCCATTGAGACCCCAAGATGTAAACCTAATGCTATTACTTGAATCCAAGTCTGCACAATTCTGTGATAAGCAAAGCATGAAAACCACTCTTAATAATACATAGATTTTAAGTGTTTTCCGTCTACCTGATTGCTGAATATGAACCTTTTCATGCATAAACATCCAGGAAAAACAGTTTAAACCATATTAGAAATCTTTAAAAGAAATGTATTAAAAGTGAATTTTCACAGTTGAGCAGAACTTCTAGTTTTTATTGTGCAGAACATCAATTCTGTAAAACTACTTTTGGCAGATATTGTGCATTCTGATATTTAAGGGCGTTTTTGGTGAGCTTCATGCAAAATGTCATTTTTGATGCATCTGACCGCATAGTAATGCTGCTAAAAATACTTCCAGCATTTCTGTGATGTATCGGTACACAGAATAAAAATTCAGTAGATTGTCAAAATACCAAAATATTGAAGTTGACTTAGATATATCTGGGACTGTTTGTGTTAAGTCAGTGATCAGGTTCAGCTTTAAAATTTATATACAGCCAAATTTTTTTTAAATTTAGTTTTGAATAAAGTATGCAATCCCTGCCAGTTTATTTTTTACTGTCCTGACCCATTCAGATGATTTCCCTTGATGCCAGATGCCAAACAAAATAAATTCTGTAAAGTCAGGAATACCCATTTTAGAAAGTTGTCAATGATACCAGTGTCCCTATAGGAAGAATTAACCTAACCTCTTGGTGACAGTTTATAAATGTATTTTTTTCCTGTCAGAAAGACAAAGCATCTGATTTATTATAGCTCTCCAAGCCTGGAGAAGTTAGATTATCATGGGCGAACCTGGGTGATTCAGCAAACCTGAAATAGATCTGGCTAGGGATAGAAAACAGTTGCCAAATGTAACAAAATTATTTTTGGAAATCCATTTAAGGTTTGCTGAATCAACTAGGTTCCTTCATGATAATATATCTTCTCTGATGTTGAAGAGTTTTAATAAACCAGGCCAAAAGAGAAGGCAAATCTACCTAGTTTGGCGACAGTAAAATCCCAACACAGAGCCTGGGTCCATAATATATGTGGAATTTGGTGTCTATCCAACATAGTACATAGTATTTTCTTGTTAGTTCAAATGGGAAGGACTATCTTTTTTTCTTTTACATTAGGGCAACGGTGGGCAATCGGTGGTTGGTGGCTCTAGCCAGCCATTGACGCGAACCATGACCCCGGTACGGATCGCAGGCTCAGGGAAGTCGGCGGGTTGTGTTTCTGGAAACAAGAATATTAGGACCATAATCCATTTCTACGCATTCAAATAAAATCTGTCTCAGTTCCTGTGTTCCTGAAAAAGCCGTATGGTGAAATTCATTGGAAACTGAGACCAACTGTGTGATGTACCCTTTAAATATGGTTATATGACTTTTACACGTAATTAAACCCTTTTTTTGGGATACAAAATTGTAAATCATTTTGTTAGAGCTATCAAGCTAGTTTGAACATTAGATTAGAGTGAGGTTCAAGATAGTGTTTTTTTTAGCATGATTATATATAGTAATTTATTGAAAGAAATGTTCAAACTTACGTTTTTCACTAGTAAGTTACAATTTACCATTTTTTACATGTATGTTACAATATTTTCAATTTTTACACACATAGAAAAATTAATTTAACATGCAGATGTGTATTCTCATTCTATATCAGAATCCCCATCACCTTACTTGGATATAACTGATTCTATGCTAAGATTTTTATATGTCATGCCACTTCCTAGGACCATTTAGTTACCATATAGAAGGTTTTTTTTTAGAATAGTTACTTGCATGTTATTTGGAAAAAAAATTTTTTTTTGAGTGTTTAAATATGTGAGGAATTCAGAATAGAGTTTTTATTAAACAATATGAATATATTATGAATATATTATTATAAAAAATATGGGCTCACCCTATAGAGATCCTGTTAAGTTTCTAGAAGGTAGCAGGGAGACTTTGGTCCCTCCAACTTTACCTGCAGAGGGAGGTGGATAATGGGGGGAGCCCAGACCTCTCTTGGGGTAGTAGTTACACTGCTAAATCCTCTGTAAAAGAGTGCTTTTTGAGTTGTAAGAGCAAAAAGAAAAAAACAATTTTGAGAGAAATGTTTTAAAAAATGTGTACGGACATTTGGTAAAATAGAACTTTCCTACATCAGACACATGGATTTGGTGTCCATAAACAATGCAGCACTTGTGATTGTGTCCAGGCACATTTTAATTTGCAAACAGGATTGCCCCTCTACCTCGGTTATTGCCCCATAGTTACACTGAGCAGGATTCTTTTTTCCATCTATCAGATGAATGTTACACAATTGACACCGCATAATTCTAGGAAGCAAAGGTTTTGCAATTTTTAGAATACCTCTTACCCCTGATAAAATGCACGAAACTCATAGAGTCTCGTATGCATACTGAACAATCTAAAGCTTTGTAGATAACCCTATGATGGGACTATTGTCAAAAATTATGATGCAAATTGACAGTGGTATGCACATTGGGAGGTATTTGAATGGTAATGATGTGTGAATATATGTAAACAAAGTTTATTAATTTTAATGTAATCTGCCTGAAAGTTCCTTTCTCATGCTATTTGTTTCTAATGGTCATAAACTTTCAAACACTGCTTCCAAAACTGTTCTCTCCACAATGTTTGTAGCGCACGGTCATAAATTTGGTGATAGCTGGACAAATCCCGACAGTCTGTTAGTCAATGGGCCTAAACGATTACTTATGGTGCCTAACTTCTTTTTAGTTTTTCTTTTATTGTTGCTAATGGAAGCTCATGTTCCTTTTCTTCTAAATGGGATCATAAGCACCTAAAATATGCCCCCTTGGGTTTGGTGTGTATAGGAAGCTATAGAAGTACCTTACTAGAGTAAACCTACTTCAAGATTTTCCATTATGGTAGGACATCAAAGAACAGCAGGAGTTAAGGCAACTTTGGAACAACACAGACTTACATGGTAGGCAAGTACTTCAAGTGTATTCATTTCCCCCATGTTTGCTGCCTTCTTAAAGCAGTTTAATGGTACTCTAGAGATTAATTATTAGTTGTAGGAGTACCGGCACTCGTTAAGTTAAAATATGCTTGTGACTAACGTACACAATACGCCAAGTGGGATGATAAGTTGTTTAAATGGTAAAAAAATATATCCGTGTCCAGAACCTCACAAAGCAAGAATGGATAATGAAGTCTTGTTTATATAAGAGTTTTTTCAAGTGTGTATTTTATTTGAACTGCCAATAGCTACGGTATGTTACAGCTATTTGTGTATTCCGGTTTGTGTCTGCTTTCTTCAAAGAAGCTGGATTTTTTTTTCTGATTAAACAGAAGCAAATCTTCATCTGGTCTCCAGAGCTTTTTCCATAATAAGCAAATATGCAAAGAATATTATTATAATATGTCAGACTTCCCAGTCTTATCTCCACCTATACTGGCAGTTATGTGCTCCTACCCCATGGTGCTCCACCACTTCCTCTGCCATTTTCTTCCATATGGTGTCTTCTCTCTTCTGCCATTGGTCTGCCACTAATCAATAGTAAAGTTGTTTTGGCACCTGGCCCTTATTATTTCAGATAATAGCTATGTACAAAGTACTGCACATGCTCTCCAGTTAGTATGCAATTTAGAAAAATAAATAGCAGAAAGAGAAATTTGTTTTTGATGCAACATAAAAGTTTGGGATATCATCTCAGTGTAGACAAAAACTTCAGCTAAACATTGTCAACTTCAGTAAAATCTGTCAGGTTATTAGCAGCTTACTGTGCTCCTTTCCTAGTGACAAATGTTCCTTTAATTTTTGTCACAAGGACCTGATGTGAGGGACACTTTCTCCAGTAAAAACAAAACGAGAAAAAAATACTCCTTAATCCCTTCTGAAAGGAAAAACTTTCATTAGAATTGTCCTGCAGAGGAAGGTGATAAGTCCTTTTTGTAAGTGGGTATGTCAAAAGTGATCCAATCAACCATCGTATCCACAATACCAAATTGAATCTGATTTTATTTTGAGCTTTAATAAATATTACCCTTTAAAACTTTGCTCAGATTGAATTCTTGAGATGTTCTAGTTTTCGCATGAAAACAAGACATTTTCTACTGCATGTCTGGCTGGATTGAGTGTTCCCATATCCTGAAATGTATTTTTAACTTGATATGCGCAGCCTCTAGTCAGAGCAGGATGGGAAATCTCAATGATATTTTGTGTGGTATGAATACTGTAGTCATTGGATTCCATACACCAGAGATACCGATCTTTTGGGAATCATCATTACAATTGTACAGATGGTTAAACAAAAAATTTTTTATTAGAACAATGGTCTCTATTTCTGTCTCCATCATTATAAAGCCACCTTAAAGCAGACATATCAGGACATTTTTTACTCTATATAAAAGGTTAGAAAACCTAACCTTACATATAGGGTAAAAATTTTGCTTTTTTTCTAATATTCGAAGGGTAGACCCCCTTGCCGTCTACCGCCACGGCAGTAAAGACTGAATAGGAAGCCTGCTTCTTAGATAATTATGTCAGAAGGGGCTTTTACGGTAAAAAAAGTTGCCCCTTTTTTTTTTTTTTTTTTATTATAATTTTCAGATCAGGTGGTATGAGAATAAGCCCCGCGTGTCCAGCCCATCCCTGGATGAAGAAGGAAGATAAGACTCCACTAGGAATGCAGGGGACAATAAAAGCCTGCGGACCTGATACATTGCAGGCTTTATTATATGAATGGACAGGAGGAGATAGAGCCAAGGTTAGGGTCGCCATGTTGGGTGTATTAGACAAACAGTTCTTAAGCTAATATATTCTTGGCCTAGATGTAGAGAAGATGTACGGTGCTCTTTCCTGCAAATAAACATGACAATTGTACACATTTGGAAGAATGAATGAATGATTGCACACTGGTTTGGAGGAAGAGGCAGGTGGAATGGAATGAAAAGAGCAGCATTGTTCCTTGGGTTTCAAGAAAAAAGATTTTACAATAAACACAGGGAGATCCAATGGACTTCAGATGACTGTTGCTGGAAGTGATCTTCATAATCATTTCCAGTGACCGATGAATGAATGTGCACTGTACACACAGCACCGTTCTAATCAGTGGAGAGGAGATGGGGAGGATGGGTGAGCAATGCCCCAATGTCCTCCATAGGAGTGAATAGCAGTCAAGTCCAATCAGTTGTTGATTAGTCTGCCATGGAAAGTTGATGAACAATGTCGGGGGACTATTGTACAGAAACACAACCATACATCTTGATCGACAATGATCTGACGTGTGTACTTGGCTTAGGTGAGTAGATGCTCAAATTTCACATCTGGTAAGATGAAGCCACCTGTTCCCACCGAATGGCCCGACTCCTTACATGGGTTGTTCTTTATTCTTTAAAATCTTTCTTGTGGTTGCTTTTTCACTGATCATAAAGAAGGATTTCAAATCAAATGACTAAATGCAAGCCCAGCTCTTTCTGTATATACTTTTCATTTACAATAATTTAGAAAGGCTGTAGATTCAGTAGGGTAAAAACTTCGACCATAGTGTATGTTTAGAAAAGGAAGAATGCATAAATGTAATGCTGAGGTTTATTTGACAAATAGATGGCCAGAAAAAATCTTTCACTGAGCTGAATTCTCCTTCCAGATTTTGGAGGGGAAAGGATTTAATAGTCTGTGCATATAGGAGTATTTATAATTTATTGAGATGCTAGAGAATAACAACCTAAAGTGGACCTAAAATAGAGATATTTTGTATTATAAATGTATTCCTTCTAAGTAATATGTAAGCCTAATACTTACTGGTATGTAGTAGCGCTCACAGAGAACACGGTACTCACCTGACCATGCCCTCAGCTGCTATGTTTGTTCTGGAATAAGATGCTGGCCCAAAGATGACATCACCTAAATCACAAAACTTTGTATGAATTTATATATGTGTGTGTGTGTGTATATATATATTGTATTTGTATCTAAGTCCAAACAGGTACATTATTTTAATAAATGCGATTAGGACAGATGTTTGTCTCAACATATTATTAGGCAGCATGGTGTCAGTTACTGTATAAAATCCTCACTGTGAGTTAATCACAAACAGAGCACAAAAAAAAAAAATCTTTCTGAAGCCTGGACATTCATTACCTTCTGGAGCAAGCTGTGCTTTGATATGCAAAAAGTAACAACTGCAGACTTTGTCTTGGTCATTAAAGAGTAACAAGAGGCTGCAGATCAGCTCAGTCCTTAAGATCACCCCAACCTCAGCTGTGTTTAGGAAAAGATTTTTTCTGCAAGTCATGCAATCCGCCCCTTCAGCCTCTATTCCTCACACAAGCGAGCAGGGAAAGCTGTTCCTATCTAGCACACGTCCGTATGTCGAATGTCCTTAACTTGGGGACCACCTGTGTGTATATATATATATATATATATATATATATATATATATATATCTTAAATTTGTACTTTTTATAACTGTATCTGACAATTACAGTATTAAAAAGCTGTAATTTTCAGACTTCAGTGGCATAAAAAAAAAAAAATACGTCTGGGAAATATGCTAGTGAATTCACACTGCTAGAGCCCCCAGACATCTTAGGTTTAGTCTACATGGACGTTTTCCCCAGTGTTTAAGCTGAGGCTTTTAAAGCCCTTATTTGAAATCCAAATGCATTACAATAGGTTAATCTACACAAGGACCTTTCGATGAGGCACATTTATAAGCTTTATCTTGAACGTTGCTTGCAAAATTTAAAAAATTAAAACGCTGGGTTAAAGCTGGAAAATGCCCTAAAATCCGGGTAAACACTTCTATTGATTTCAATGGGACGTTTTCCCGCGTTTGAGGACTTAATATTGCAATTAGTAAATAATGCAAATTAGTTTAAAATGCAGGAAAAAAAATCTCCACCTACAGTGGCAGTTATGTGTCAGTTTATTACTATAATAATAGTAATAAACAATATTTATATAGCGCCAACATATTACGCAGCGCTGTACAATAAATAGAACTTTTTCTTTATTGCCATTTTACTGCAAACCCTCTACACAGGAACATTTTCTCCCCCATTAGAGATCAATATTCATGTAACAATCATTTTAGAGATGGGATCTGGGTTCACCTAGTAATATTTTTTTAGCTGGTGTGCGATTTTTCAGTGTTCTGTTGTCAGCAAGATACAGCAGATGTCAGCGCTCACCTTTCTGCACAATGTTAGCATGACTGGCAACACGTGGCATTTAGCCAGCCCTGCTTCATGACATGCAAGCCCTGAAAATAGATAATTAGTGCCCCATCACTGCTGGTCCTGCTGATTTTCCTGTTCTGGCATTCTCAGACCGTCATTAATTATGTTTAATGTCTTCTCCTGCTGTTTCAGTGTCAGCGATCCCTTACATATTGACATACACAGAGTTTGCCTTTAATCGGGAAAAATCTTACTAGAACTAGAGAAAATAGAATGCACTGGACATTGAAATGTGGTAGTAGGAATAGTAAAGAGCCTATCTACATCTATCACATACACACCAGGCAATGGTATATTGTGATTCATGCCAAAATCTTTTCCCATCGTAGCCAGTTCTACAGCCTAAGCTGAATGAGGATCTAAATCGTGCAGTAGCTTGTGGCATGAAAGTCTTCCTTTTCTCTTGTATCCTGACATTTTCCTTAAGTCTCTGTACAAGCCTAATATACAAGTCCAAATTAAAGTAAAGCCACCATTGCTGTAAAGTAGATATAGTCTGTGTTCTCCCCAGCCCCCTTTAGGTGGGTGCACCACCCGGCACTTTCTTTAATAACCAACTGGCTGTTTTACTAAAAAGTTGGCTAATATAGGGTCCACCACCTACCCAGAATTCTGGCGTTTATACCGGATGCATTGATAATGTAACAAACCTGCTAACATTCCTTTCAAAGTTTTAAGATTAGATGGAGTTTTAAAGAAGGCGGGACAGAAATTCAGTATGTAAGTGAAGGACACAGTGCAGACATGTACTCAATTACACGCAATGTAGCAAGCAAATGTTGTAATATAACACTGTTCCTAGTTATTACTTTTTTTAGAGGTCTATACAGTACATTTGAGCAAAAATAAAGGACTGAGGGGAAAAGAGGGACACGAGAATTAGGTTTCAAAATAGGAACTAAAGTAAGACATAAACTATGGTATGGTTTCCTTGTCAAACTCCCTAGGAATCCCTTAATCTAGAGCTCCTCATGAAAGTACAAACGTAATCTAGTAAGGTTTCCTTGATGTAGTCTGAGTACATGTGACTCTTCCCTTATCAGACAGTCCCATGTTTCATTCAGACAAAGGGTCCTGCAAAGCCAAAAGCTTCTGCAGCAATGTATCTTTAGCTAACCCATAGTGCTCTTGTATTTTTTTCAGGTATTAACTGGTGATTTGAGAAATATTTAATCGTAGCATAAACACTTTATTTTTTTATTTTATTAGTTTGTTATTATTGTTATATAGCTGTATTGCTTTCAGCACCCGGGTGCTTGCACTGCACTTGGGATTTGCTGCTTTTTTCCACGTGTACCATTAGGGAGCCCATTAACTTATCTGTATATTACTTGGGGAGAACATGCAAATTCCTTGCTGGATTTGACCTTAGGACTTTAGAGCTAAAGTTTTATACTGTCTTCACGTACCTGCATTTAAGTTACAATCCTGGTTAGGAACCTAAATTTGAATTACGCAGTGTAAAAGTTACAGACATAATAGAATGGAGCTGTGATTCTGCTTGTATAACTAGCCAGGCAGGTCTTTATTTCAGGTGATGTCCCTTCTCCAATAAAGGATATTCACCTGCCTGCTCACTATCTTGATAAAAAAAAACTGAGCTGCACATTCACATCTACAGCAGATGATGCCGTGTGCCATATGCTGGGCATGTACGGGGTTATGTCATCCCGGTCCAGAAGAGATGAAGAAGATGGTGATACCCATGGCAGAAGATGGACTGGTGAGAGGAATACATTGCACTCGGGCAGGTGTGTTTATTTTATTGCTGCAGGGACATCACCTGACCCTTCTTCATTTAATGGACCTGCCTGGGTACATGTCTTAAGTTTTACATTTAGTTCTACTTTATCTGTGCATGTTCAAGAGTAGTTTAAAGGAAGACCTTGTCATTCTTCAGTGAAAAGCTACGTATTTATTTTGTGCTTTTTGATATAAATTGCACCAACAATAAACAGCCAAACCACGTCATTCCTATGATAAACTCTGCTCCACCTCTTTATCCTTGGTAGCTGCTCATGACGTTTCCCTTCTGCCAGACAAGCAGGACAATTTAGACTTTATAACTGGATCATTTCTTGCCTTCCTCCTCTGTTCTCTCCCCTACTGTGTGCCTGTTGTTAAAAAACGTGCTTCTCGAAAGAAAATTAGTTTGTCATCTGTCATGTATTGAAGCGGTTAAGATCTCGCTCCCATGACTGCACAGTGAGGTTAGCTTCACCTTATTATGCGATTACGAAATTAAACATCGGATCTATCTGAAATATATTGAGTTTAAATATAGTACACAAGACCTTGAACCTCAATTTAAATTGAACAGTGGGAAAACATTGCCGAGGGAGACAGATTATTTGCTACATAGCATGCATTAGTGATGAAATCTTGGCTCCGTTCCAGCCGCGTCTTGGCAGGTCATCGGATGTTCTATTATATAGAGCTCTACACACACATTACATTTTCGACGTGTGCAATCTTTACCCCATTTACTGACTTCAATAAAAATAAAGATTAACTGTGATAATTAATCGAAAAATGATCTGGCTGCATTTCCCGGATCTCAGAATTACGGAGGACCTATATATCACTTTTAAAACTACCCAATTTTTCTTGATTCAAGGGTTAACAAACAACCGAGGCCCAATTTTGAAGTCTAGGACAGGAAGGGACTTAAGGTGATGAAGAAGCCATGCTATGAGTGAAGGATATGACTAAGTAGAGCTGGCTGAACAAATGGACTCAATTTTATTTTAAACCCAATAACTACGTACTAATGCAATCTTCAACATGTTAAATCTGCAGCATTAATAAAATATTATCTGGTGATCATGCCATGAAGATCCTTCTGCAAACATCCTGTTATTAGGTGACAAATGGTCTACCTTTGTGCTCTGCAATGTCATCTCTGAAGTTGACTATAAAGGAGCTTTGCCAACACTTATAGAGCAGGCGCTTTAGGAAACCCGCCATGTGGTTATTGTTGGCGTGCATGTAGACAGTAAGTAAATGAAAGAGGGTGTATAAAAAAAAACATTTTTAAAATTTATTTTATTTAGGCTGAATAGTTGCCAAAAAGTAAGGTAGGCTATGCTCAGGTAGCAGGAATGGGTGTTTCTATGCCGCTCCCAGCAAACATGCCGCACCGCTGCCATGGTTCTTTAGGTACCAGTGTTTGTAATTTTTACAGCCAAGCAGCCGGACTAAATCGCTCACTGTGGCCCCCATTTATACTTTGTGAGTGGTCGTGGTCCATATGTGGGCTCACCAGAGAAGAAGTAATTTGGAAGCAGAAAAAGTGGGGGACGGAAGCAGATATATCAATTTTTCTTTTTTGTCTATTTGTCTGGCTAGTAAGCGAGTCCGAGTGGCAACAAAATGTGTCCTTGGTAAGTCATTCAATATTTTGTGTATATTTTATCTTGAGCTATAGTGCCTTCACCTATACCTCCTGTGCTCCATCAAAAAACACCTTCTACAAAGTGTTATGGAACGTATCACCTATGTTGACAAGTATCTTTTTTTTTTTTTTTTGCCAACTGTTATAATTAATTACACCCAACAAAGCAGAAGAACTTAAAGTGTTGACAGTGACAGGTACGTGACTTCATATTAGCCCGGATATTTCCTTTGGTGTGTAGGGCTCAGCAGGAGAATCGCAGTGAAAATGACACATCATTGATTTAACCGAGTCCCAGAAAATGACAATACATGTTCAAGATGTGAAGGAGAAACAGAGCTGTTATTAAATAGTGAATATTAATGAAACATTACCAAGAGATTTCCAGGAAATATAATGATTTGTAGGAGGGAAAACCGGAGATGTAGGTTTTGCTGATTTCTCAGGTATGTTACAAGGTGGAAAAAATAAAGCCAGTCAGTTCACAGCGGTGAAATTTGGGTAGTGTGGAGCTAAAATACAAAATCTATCCAATCCAAAGATTTAAACCTTTCTAAACTAGAGGTCCTTGATATCTAGGTGCCCAGATGAAATTTGGCAGCCTCAGTTACATCAACAACTACTCTGATTAAATTGCCTGATAAAAGTTGAACTCAATTAAATTGTTCAGTGGTTATGAAAATCTATTTCTAAAAAAACATACTATTTATATTTTTGGTGCATTTTCAGTGGTGATTAGCAAAGGATCGTATTTGTTGTAGTTTGACAGCTGATATCTACATCGTCAATATTGACCGAATGCTGCAGCATTAAACGAACCGCCCACCCAGACGGGAATCGGCAGAGATCCCGGTCACTCCCTTGTTTTCATAAATATCTTAGTTACAGATTATTTAGTCCCACCCCTTCCAAAAATAAAAACTACCATGTGTTGCCAGCTCACAACAGGTTTTTTGGCCTACAACTCTGCCAGCTCTTTGCAGGGTCTTTAAAAGGATGAGATATGGAAAATGTGAAATCATTTACATTATTTTTATAGTTTGTTTTCGCCATTACATACTTGTAATTAAAGTTATTCAGGCATTTAGGACATTCATTTTTGCTGTTAGAGCCAACCTGTGGTTCCTTGGTATTTGGTGCTCAGCCCGTGGATCTTTATTATCCAGTAGTTGGTGTTATACGATTGTAAAGAGGCATTAGGGTGACACTTTTATTAAAAGACTAACCCCGTAGGAGTGGAGGCATTATACTTACCTTTTCAAGGATCCATGTCTTCAACAACAATAAACAATCCACACTTCCAGTTCACTGCTTCTCCTCCCCTTTCATGTATTCTGTACTTTGAGATGTAAGAATAACTTTTGGTACCATCTTGTTGTGAGGGGAGAAGATATTCGACCCATCCAACCAGAAGAATCACTCCAATGTGTGTATTGAATTTAAAATAGGAGCATTTCAACACACAGGCCACTGAAATATAGCTCTTCTTCTCCTAAAGGCCTGCTCCTATCTGTAAATGATCCAGTGGGGACAGGGTCACTTTAATGTCAGCAATCACTAGCAATTTCATGTATCGTGCCCTTAGTCTTGGGTAGTGTCCTGCAGCTTGTATCCAATCTTCAACCACACCTGGAGCATGTCTACAACTTCCGTGTCCATACTCTCCAAATGTTTTCTAGAGTCATTCTATAAAATTAGTATTAAGAGCGGCATCTTGGTATTGCCCAGGTTAGTGGTTGAGACCCTCATTACCCTTTACATTGGCCACTGCTGTGTAAGTTGTGCTCATATAGTACTAGTACACATTTACTCATTTTTTTGATCACAGCAGTGGCTTGATGTCCCTGATTGTCCCTGCACACAGGAAGTCAAAATTGAAATTTCTTTTAGGCAGTCATTTTGTTATTTTATAGATGAACCAGAAATACACCACAGTATCTTTCACACAACAGCCTATTAGATGTATGTTTTAACAGACTTGATATATCACTATAATGTGTTAATGCAACTGTATGCCTCACCTTGTTCACATATCTGCATTAGCTGCCATTATCCTGGGTAAGTATAAAATATTCATGAGTATATGTAAGATACTGAACAGTTTACTAGCACGTGGAATGCTCATTGCATTAGGTGGGTCTTGGCTGTCGTACCCATGTACTGTTGCATTGGTCCTGAGACAAATCATTTTTTGTCCATTGGGAAGAAAGCCTCAATTAGATATGTTATTAGACATATTTAACTGTCTATTTATTTTTTTTATTACAGTCATATTAATATTGTGTGCAGAATTACCGAAATTGTCCCTTCACTTGACTGCAAAGGAATGATTTTTGCTAAATCCTTGGGATTAAAAAGTGAAAGTTGATTGTGATTGTCCATACAAAATACACACAATTTACCTATCTATAGTTAGCATGTAAGGCCCAATTTCCATTTCCAAAAATATAGACATTGAATAGTGGGCAGGAAGCCTAAATTAATACGTTGGTATTATTACTTCCCCAGGCATCATTGCCTACATCATTTTTACAACAGAAAGCTTCAGAGAAGCAGCTTCCTCTCTGCAGTGGTCTCACACTCCCCATTTGACTTACAACTAGAACTTTCCAATCAGCAAAGCTCATGCTCTCTACGGATTAGGGAGCTCTCAACGTGGCTAAACCCACATGGGGTATTAGGGTGGGGGAAATAGTAAAACGTTTCACTGCGTACCGGATGCCCAACCTTCAGTTGTACATCCGGACATTGCTGTAGTGCACCAGACCAGTTTCCTCCCTTTTGTTAGAATCTGGTTGTCCGAGAACCTCTTTTACATAGCTGTTTGTAATACAGCAGATTCCTAAACAATATCTATTGCAGTCTGCTTTCTGGGTCTCTCATATTGAAAACCTAATTAATGTCAGCACTTGATGATATCTCATAGCCACCCGCCATCAGATTAAGGCCTTCCTTTAAAAGCTGAAGGGGATTTCTGATATCCCTAAACCTACCCATGGCACTAATTACACTTTGTAATATCATTTGCAGATCACATAGATCCTAATGGGCTTTGTTATAGTTCAGTATTACTGGCATAACACTGGTCCACTGAATGGGGATCTCTCATGACATCCAGCAACTTTTTTTTAATTAAATGGCCACGACCCTGTGCATGCTTCTTGTACAAAATAATACTTAGACCAACCTGGGCTTTTAGAATGGATCTTTTGTCATATTTCTGTTTAATTGCTTGCCGCTCGGGAGAATGACATTTTACAAGTGATTTCAAGTGGAACAAATCTCATTCCACTGTTGCCTTTTAGATTGTATTTACTTTTCCATGCATACTGCAACTGTACAAATTAAGCATTAAAATTGGAACAGCTCCTCGTGTAACTGATAACACGGTAGAGCGATTTGTGGGAGGTTTTCCCATGTAATAGATAATTAGACATCAAGAACATGGGGGACCCAGCACTGTAACATCAAGTCCCTGAATAATTTATTGGGAAAGCATAGGTTATATGCGGTGCTTTTCTTTCATACATCCTGCAGCACATTAACCTAGAGGGACCATAAAGCATCCTGGAAGCGGGGGAGAGGATTGGAGACATGGGTTTCAGTAATTGGACTATTTGTTTTAAATGTGCAATCTTTTCACCTGTCAGCCATACATGAATGTATCATTTGCTTCCTCTGGCCTTGATATGAAATATGAAGTTAGTATCAGATGGGAGCCTTGGCTGGGTGTGATGGCCTCCTGAGCAGATATTGCATAAATTGGTTGGTGCCAAACTGGAGTAGTCCTCTATAGCAGAACTGGAGTTCAATAATAAGGTCATAAAACTTGTTTATTATATCTATCTCTGTGCAAATTGAGTTACCTTGAACTGTACCCAAGAGGAGCATCACAGACCCCTTATTGAATGTTCCCTCTTTGCACCCATTTTCCATATTGACTTTGCCAACTTTTCTTTCTTTCTATGTAATGTGCCAGCTCTGAAATCCACCTTTTAGCCTAGAGTAAAATGAAGTTCGATCTTTTACTAGCTTTACTTAAAATATAACTCCAGGGCACCAAACAGGTCAATGTCTAGGTCACCTTTGCACTTTCATACTTTCATCCCCTTATTGTGGTGTCTAAAAAATCCAGGAATAAAAAAAGTGTTTTGACAAATGCAAGAAGAAGAAGAAACCGAAAATGTATTACAAGACAAAGCTTGGCTCCTTCCAAGTTTTCATTTTTTTTTTTTTTTTTAGACAGAGTGGGGAATGCACAGGTCCATAATTATTGAACGTTCCCTGTTAGGGATTCAGAACAGGAAAAGCTGAGAAAGCTCGGCAATACAGATAGAGACAATAGTTAATTTTGTCAGAATGGGAATGAGTTAGAACTTCCATCCTGGTGACAGTCACTCCCCTCCCAATGGCCCTCTTTGGGGCTTCACTATAACAATAATAAAATACTCATGTAAGTAACATGTCCAAACACACCATATACCAAAACATAGTTTGATATTTACAGTTCTACTTTAAAGCCAAAGATATAAATTTTGGTACCACCATTGCAAAAATGGTTAAAACGGAAACCTGTTGGCCAATATAAAAAAAGTCCTGCTTCTTGGTTCTCCTTTTAGCTTGCTTTTTCTTCTCTCCACCTGTTTGATTCAGTTTCACTTTACTAGTTGATGGCTTCCTTAAACCCTGGTCTAACCCCCCTACCTGCACCCTGTCCAATACAAATCATTATAAAGGCCAGATACATCTAGGCAATAATAATTTCAGGAGACCAGCTATAACAGAACACAGCAGGTTCCCTTTAAACTTATAAACCTTTTTTTATATAGCAACTTAATTTTACCTTTAGCACTATCCAAAAATGGATACGATATGTAAAGTATGATATTTCCAGAGCTCTAATAATACAGCTTCGATTGGCTTGAATATATTTTTTGGGGCACTCGAGGTTATTTCCAGTATTTGTGGATCTTTAAAAATCCGCCTGTTCTATATTTCCATCCTGAGTGGAAGAACTTATAATAGCAAAATGTCTGGCAATTATTTACACTGCATTGCTCCATACTTAGAAGAGGAAATGGAGAGGAATAACAAATAGCTGCAGCGGGGAAGAAGATGAAAATAACATGGTTAAGTTATTATAATTTTGCGTGAAACAGATTTGATGATGCCGCGGTAAGCGCTGAAGCGGAGGTACCAGATTAACTGTGACTTTGGCGAGCTCTGACTCTGTACAAGAGATAAGGCTGAAAGTGCTTTGTCAGTAATTTTCACTCTGCAGGGTCAGGACTCTCCATCTTGTTTTATAGGGAAATGTTACGGGAGCAGCAGGTTTTTACGGCTCTGCCGCCACTGCTGCTTACTGTGATATCGCTACTCAGTTTATTTGTTTCTTTAAAGAGATACATGATCAATCGCTGTGCCTTGGGTCGGGAATCTAATTCTTATAGAACCTTACACAACATGAAGCATACCCATACTCACAAGTGGGAATATATCATAACCATTACAGGAAGAGCCATTATAAAAGAGGAATGGTGTGTAATTATGTTTTAAAGGCTGGGTCAGATTTATTATCATCTGGCAGCATATATGGTAAGTTCCCTTGATAAGTGTGGGGAAAAAGTAAGTCAGCAGTTTAAAGAGAATCTTTTGATTTTCCTAAGCTCTCCTAAAAATTCTACTTGTTTGGATATCTGTTTGGGTAGATGGACAGGAGGGTGGTTTCCACTCCAAAAGTAGTTGGTGATGGCTTCAATTTAAGGATGACCTGGCCAGTCTTACAAAAGGGCAATTTAGGGTGCAGTTGAAGAGAAAGCAAAGAGGAGTGCCACACCTAGAAATCTTTATTCCAATGTTGTATAAACAAATTGTAAACAACATGTTGTGGGGTTATAGAAGGGCTCTCTTCGTCAAGGCTTCTGTTACAGCTGGATAGATATTAAAATTGTGGTGTAAGATATTATAGGAAAGTTAGCAGCTATGTCAGAGCTGTTGCTACAGCACATTGAGTTGCTGACTAGGAACACCTATAGTATGCAAATCCAGAATATTCTTATCTTCCCGAATGTTATGGGATTTGGAAATTTAGGCACTTAGTGGGTCATTACCGCTACAACCCTTGTACTACCTGCTTGACATTTGATGTGGAGTAATGTAGGGGTCAGCAGGAGGAACCACAGAACCCAGTAATGGACACCCTATCTGACAAATCTGGAAGTGTATAATAGCAGTGCCACTCTTGGCTATGGAAGAAAGTCAAGCTTTACCTCTCCACCAGCTTCACACATATACTTAACCCTAATGGTTCATGTATGAAACTATAATGATACTAGGACCCTTTTCAGATATTTAATCAAAATTCTGCTGCTGAGATAAAGATAGAACAGTTTGGGGGCGGGCGGGGTAAGAATGGCTTATTTCTACTGCTGTAGGCACTAGGGGGCTTTGTTTTGTTGTGCACACTGTGCCATGGATTGATTGTTGTCCATAGTGTGTAGAAATCGTCATCATCATTGCTCTCTGTTGTCACTGTGTCTCAGTGTTTTAGATTTACAGCAAACATGGAGTGGTCCTTTTTTAGTGTGTCATTGACTCATTTTTGCTACAACCACCTTGTGTCCCCTTGTGATAAAACAGAGGGACCCCACAAAGCTGCAAATGGAAAGGTTTGGGTTTTACCAATTTTTTTTGACTTTGAAGTCGCATAAAATGACCCCTCCACAAATGGTGCACCTTTTATTTAATAAGCACATAAGTCCTCAGACATTTGGTGGTCTTCACACCCCATTTTGGTACATTTAGCTCCTGTAGGTACCCTCTAACGACCAGAACAAACTCAGAAATGTTTCCCAATGATAATGCTCTTCATATTCAGGACAAATACGATCCAAATTGTCTTCGGGACAAATACAATCCAACATTTTAGTACCAATTTGGCCGAATGGCTTTAGGCTTAACTAAAGCAAACTCCAGCAACACTACTGAGAGTGCCATGAATGTTTTTATCTGATACTGCTAAATATTCTGTCATTATCTAAAGTCACAATCTGTTTCGCTTAAAATTCATTTTTTTTTTTTAAGAAAAAAAAAAAAAACGCAATAGGAATTTGTTCTGCTGACCCTGTGTTAAGAAGCTTCTGTAATTACATTTTTATTCTACTCCCGAAGGCAACAGTGACCCTTGCTTTAGCGAAAGGTGAGCCGACGCTCAGCGCCACAACAGAGATTCAAGTGATAAAAGTCAAAGGGATGTTCTTTAAATTCTGCTCTGGTTCAGAACTAAAGTACAGACTTGAAAAAAAGTCTAAACATTTTTGTGCTTCTGAGATATACTTTGAATTGGAACCATCGCCTCTTATTTAAAAATATGTGATGCAGTACTTTATTATAAAAGCTTCTTCATTTAGAGTTTTCTTTTATTCCTGCAATGCACCATGAATACTTGTTGATCCTGCTGGTGAATTCCATCTAATGCAGCTTCTAGTGGTGGGGTGTTGTTTGGAGGTCATGTTATAGATTCACAAAGCTTTAATACCAACCTAATGCACTTTACCAGCCATGTGACTGTGATGTTCAAATCTTATGGGATTTAAATAAAATTAAATATTTATATTGGTATGTTTACTATATTGAGCCTATTGTTTGCTTTGGCCTTTTTTTGGAACCTTTTTTTTTTCCTAAATGGGCAGCCTTTTCAAGAACGCTTGCAAAAAAAATGTTACCAGTGCCTTTGTGATAGGTGATGGGTTCAACAAGCTTAGTAACACAAATCTTGCATCTATTGTTATGATTTGCTATCATGTCAGTGTCGAATCCACTAAAATGTGATAGAATGGTCTTCTATTTGCCTTGAAGGTTTTGTTGTGCTGTGTTCATATTTCAATGACTCTCTCCAGCCATTCTTTTAGTAATCATTCTTTTCTTTTTTTCCCTTACGTTTTTTCTAATCACGTCTTTTTCCCGTGAGTTGTTCCTTCTCATTTCTTTAAAATTAGACAGATTCAGTATAGCCATCTAGGCTGCTAGTATTAGGTTGGACTTTAAAGGATATATTTGTTTTCCATGCTGTTCATAATATTCTTCCAACACCAAAGCTGCATTACACAGGTCTAATAATTATTTCCAAGGTTTGATTGCACCGAGTGAATAAAATTTATTGCAAATATGTCCTGACCACCCCCAAGACATGAGACCGATCTTTACTTGGATCATTGTCTATCTAATTGCAAGTCTTGCTTAACCGCATTAACAGGGTGGAACACTCGAAATAACTTTCAGGTCCTTAGAGAACTTCCTCATTATTTACTATATTAGTGTGGTGGTCAATGGGAAAAATTTATATTACATTACTGGTCATTGGGAAGAATGTCACCCTTACAGACAGCCAAAAATACCTTTGGTGTCACTTAAACTGACCTGAGGGGCAAAACATTTTCCAAGGAACCTCTAGCATAGAAATATGACTCCATATAGAATGTCTCTTTTATTTCTTTTCAGCATGGCTTATTTTAAGCTATCGGGATCAACCTCTTGTTCTCTGTTTCTCTAGCGAAGTCTTGTTTTGTAGAATATGCATTTGTCAGATCTACTCTGAAGATCTGTACAATACATTATGGTTAAGAAAAGCTTTACAGGGAAATATACTGAGACCTACTGATAATGTTCCTTACTTGGCTGTCTCTAACTTCAAATTATTCTGAGCTGGAACAAGCATGCAGTAATAAGAAATACATTGGAAATCTTCATATACTTTCCTGATCCACGTCTCTAGTCCAAAAGCAACTAATGGCACTGGATTTGTCAAATTTTACCAACATTTTTTACAGTTCCTTATTATTGTGTAGGACATTGTTGATACAATCATTGATAAAACAAAAAAAAAAAACACTACATTTATACTACCATCGATACAAAATAAAATCCTTATTCTTGATGTTTTAAATTCTTAATATTAAATTTAAATATATATAAATAAATTCGCTCCCTCTCACAACAATGCTGTTGGCCAAAGATTGAACCTCTTCCGTTTTACACATTCTGCCCTCCTAGTTTGTCATTGTATGCTGGTGCAATACCTTCATTTTTTTGCAGAGGGTGCTGCAAGCAAAATCAGTTTTTGTGACTTATGAATGCATAAAAACTGGAACAGCGGCAAGCCTTTGAAAAAGTCAGAAAATCTCCTTTAAGGGCTTACATTTCCTATAAATATTCCTTTCTTGTGTAAACAGCTTGTATTTGGAAACTTAATTATTCATAAGGCTATTTCCCACAAGATAAAAAAGGATTAAACGGTAATGTATTATCAGATCCTCCTATAATGATTTGTTTGCTGCATGCTAAAGATTACAGAGAAGGGAAGCAGAGGTTAAGCTAAGGGGGACAAAGGTAAGGTTACCGCTTTCCGACCTTTTATAACATCATAACTGCCCTTTGATCTGCCGCAGCTACAGTGGCTTGTCCCAACTGCTTGTGAAGTTTTAATGAGGTCACGCGGGAGTTGACATCACTTTCCTGGATAAATAAACTCCAGGAACCCTTCAAAAACCCTTCTACTCAATTTACCTAAACATTAATAATGAAATAATGCCGATATTGCATTTTCCTGACACATCATCATTTAACTGCCTGTAGCATTATTCCTGCAGGGAAAGCACTAAATAAAATGGTTATTTATACCGTGGAAGAGGGCAAAGGATGCACACAGCATATTTGGTGTGCTTTTATTATGTTACAAATATATTTCCTTTTATTTTATTGCTTATGGTTGTGAGAAATGGGTTACCTTAAGACAGGAGGGGACTTTTCCTAATTTGCCCGATATTGAACTGATTGTGGAATATCTATGCATACACTATGATTCCTGTAGATGCCAGTCACAAAAATCCAATATAAAAGCGAAAAAAAATTCATTGTCCAGCGATGTTTATAAAAAACATGCACACTCCAGCAAAAGGTTTCTGCAGCAGGCTTTTTAAAGTTATTGCATTAATAAATAAGTTTCATTACATTTGTATTATTTTTACAAACGTATTCTTATATGGGGATATGTAAAAGCAATATGCATAATACTGGAACCTCAGGAAAATGTTAACAGTATATACCTGAGTATACATTTTAATTATTTTTTTTTTTGGACTGGAAAGATGCAGTTAGAAAAAGAATCTAGGTTTATACTTGTGACATTTAGTGGCATCTCCTAGAACTGCAGTTGCCTCTGCTTTGACACATCAGAGCTGTCAAAGAAAAGCTGTTTGTAACATTTTACACAGAACTGTCTACAGATGACCAACGATAATGCATCGAAGAAATGAATTGATTGTGTAAAAAAAGGCTTTAGTTCCTCACATCTTTATGCAATCTTTTTGTTAAACCCACTGAATTTAAGCTGAAAGTCTGCAGTTCAACTGCATGTGAGTTGTTTTGTTTAAAATTAATTGTGGTAATGTACAGAACCAAAATTAGAAAAAAATTGTCTCTGTCCAAATATTTATGGACCTAACTGAAGCTGGACTAAAGTGAGATGTGGTTTTGAATGGGTTACTGCATGTTGTGGCCTCTCATGTACTTGGAAGTTCTTGGGCTTTTTTTGTACTTGTTTTTTTTTATTAGGCCATCGCGATTGGTAAAAAATTCAAAAAAAAACCTTTATAGCCTCTTGGGAAGGTACGGGTGATGTCACCACTATGATAAGGGCTGCTTCCACCCCTGACAACCATAAGCTTTTGGGAAAGCATCCAGGTATAACAATGACATTACTAGCGCCTTACCAGAAAGTCCACTTTATTACTATGCATCATAGTGTATTGGCATTGCAATGAGCTGAGTTATTATTAATATTACACAGCATTTATTTAGCGCCTACATAATACTCAGCGCTGTACAAAGTCCATAGTCATGTCACTAGCTGTCTCTCAATGGGGCTCACAATCTATCATCTCAATGTCCCGACCATAGTCATATGTCATTAATAAATCCAAGGCCAATGTTGGGGGAAGCCGCTTAACCTAACTGCATACTTTTAGGATGTGTGGTGAAACTCGGAGAAAACCCATGCAAACACAGGGAGAACCTGCAAACTCCATGCAGATAGTGCCCTGGCCGACATTTGAATCTGGGACCAACCGCTGCAAAGGGAAAAGTGCTAACTTGTGAGCCACCGTCAGTTGCAGAAAATGCTCAGTTTGTCAGAGCTTACAGCACTAGGGACATTTCACGCTAGTGGCTTTTGCAACCAGTTATAAGCAGTTTTACTACTTAAAACCAAATGAAAAAAATTGTTAACATTGGAATGAATAGATTATTTTTTTTCCCTTTTTAAGATGGTTTCTTGCAGTAGCATTGGTTCTTGTATCTCCAGATACTGCATGCAGTGTACAAAGGTGGTTTGCCACCCAAACTGCCTTGATTGACTAGATCAGTGTTTCTCACTCAGGGTTCCTTCCGAGATTGCTAGGGGTTCTTTGAGCAATGAGCAGTTTGTGACTCTCAGGTCAGTTTAGGTGACTCCAATGATCTTTTTGGCTATCTGTAAGGGTAACATTCTTCCCAAAGGCCAGCAATGTAAAAAGCATTCCTCCCACTGACCACCACAATATTATACTGTGATGTGTGGGTATAGTAATTATAGCAGGGGGTTACCTAAGACGGGAAAGTTATTTCAAGGGGTTCCTTCAAGTCAAAAAGGTTGAGAAACACTGGATTAGACCATGGAGTTGAAAACGCCTTCTACAGGTTCAGCAGTTTCAATTTGAGTATTTGTGGGTGGAAAAAAATAAAAAAAACAGAAAAAATAGGGCAAGAGGAACTATCATTTCAGTGCCATTTTCCACAATGCCTATAGCTACAGAGGTCAGTGATGGTCTGTTGTAAAGCTCTTTTACTGATAGTTAAGAATATGGAAATACTTATTTTGACCATCCGTGTCTTTAAATGGATAAATAAATCCCATTGCTTTTTAAGGAATAATTGAAAACAGGTTTGAGTTAAATTTTAAAAGTTTTTTTCATGATGTCTTTTTAGGATACAACCTTAGGCATTTACAAAAATAAAAACTCTCTGATGGCTCCTAGCTTCCAGCCAGGTTTAGGCCCTCCTTGGAAAATGAGAGAAGAGGAATATTTTCATATATAAGAAAGGCAGACAAATCTCATGTCAGACAGTTCTATAAATTACACCCTCTATACATAACCCCAGGTTGTATAAATAATAATGATAATCTTCACACGTTCAATCATTCTACAGCCTCTCTGCTATTTATCAGAAATTTCTGCCTTTTTTTCTTTCATGCTCATGGTAAGTGGAAACCTCTCTTGTCTGCACTACAGAATATCTCTCCACTTGATCTCAGGGATAGACAAACACTTGTCATTGATCATTCAGCAACTTTTCTATTTGCAGCCCAGTCATCTAGTCCTTCATCTGTATTGTAGAAAAACACCAGCAATTAGATATCTGTTGTGTTTTCTTTTCCCTCCCCATATATACACAATTCATCATCCTTCATTGTTTCACTGAGAAACTGTCACTTTATTTCTGTTCAGGGGAACACAGGAATCTCGATGCCTTCCATGGAAATACTCCATCATTTACAATGTGTAGAATTTCAAATCTTTCTTTATGCAAGAATAAGTACGAGGGGGAGATGAGAAGTTCCTGGCTTTGCCCCCTTGCTGATGAAATAGAAAAATGAGTGACGGGGCATATGACTAATATCAAAGTAGGTAACTGTGCAAAAATCAGGTCTTTGCAATTCTTAAAACTGTTTTTTCTTTTAGTGAGAACCTGTGATAGCAGAGGTACAAGCAAGTTTCACGTCGGAGTTACGGGCCATCATGAAGTTTTTGTTTCTCCAGGGAAAGTCAGCAAAGAACATTCACACAGTCCTTCCTACATCACTGTCAAAACCTGGATATCTCATTTCAAGACTGGGCATTTCATCGTTAAAGATGAGCCCCGCAGTGGGCGCCCCCCAACCTCAACTGACCTGGCAACCTGTGATGTTGTCAATGAGCTGAATATTGAGGACTGGCGAATATCCGCAAAAAAG
Source organism: Pyxicephalus adspersus (assembly GCF_032062135.1). Taxonomy (NCBI): domain Eukaryota; kingdom Metazoa; phylum Chordata; class Amphibia; order Anura; family Pyxicephalidae; genus Pyxicephalus; species Pyxicephalus adspersus. The sequence goes on from NC_092862.1 coordinate 135,078,322, forward strand.
ATATACAAAAGATACTTGACATCCCACGGGAGTGTGTTGGGTTTGTTATCATCACTATCCTAGACATGCGCAAGCTTTCAGTGAAGTGGGTGCCAAAATGTTTGAACAGTGATCAGAAGAAGGAACGAGCTGAAGCATCCAAAGTCATTTTGGCCCACTTTGAAGCTGCACAGGACTTTTTGGCTAGGTTGGTGACTGAGGATGAAATCTGGCTCCACATCTATGATCCTGAAACCAGGAAACAGTCAAAGGAATGGCGCCACAGCGGGTCCCCGCGGCCAAAAAAGTTCTGAACCCATAAATCGTCCAAAAAAGTCATGGCGTCTGTTTTCTCTGACAAAGACGGTATTCTGTTGGTGGACTACCTACCCCCAGGGCTCTAGTATCACTGGCCAGTAATATGCTAACCTCCTGGACCAGCTGAAGGAGGCAATTAAGACGAAACGTCAAGGAAAGTTGACCAAATGGATCCTTTTTTTGCAGGACAATGCAAAAAAATTGGTCCACCCCCCCCCCACTTACCTGACCTGGCCCCCTTTGGAATAATATTTGTTCCCGAGTTTGAAGAAACACCTGAAGGGACAACGTTTTGAGGACATTTCTTACGTCAAAGATGCTGCTCAGAGCTGGTATGTGACCCAACCAAAGGATTTGAACGGTCTAGAAAAGCTGTAACTACGCTGTACCAAGTGCATCAGTCTCCGGGGGGAATGTGTTGAATAAATCTGTGATTTTATAACTCTGGCTCTCTTCTTTCTGGGCAAAGCCAGGAATTTCTCAGCACCCCCTCGTATGTTAAAAAGCTTAAATGAACTTTTTGTTGTCTATAAAGGTATAAGGTTCATGTAAATCATCCCTACATCTTCTTGCACATAATAACATTCCCTTTACCTCTGTCTTGCACTATTTGGGCACTGGGTATCAGAGCAGCTTATATGTGCAGAGAAAAGTACAGAGGGAATGACAGTGGGCTGTATGTGTAAAATAGTGTGGAGTGTGGGCAGAATGTGCAGGAGAGGCATGCAGAGGGTAATACACCAAAATGCATGTGCAGGAGTGGGGTTTGGAGGGTACAACAGGGGGGAAGTATGTGCAGGAGAGCCATTCAGAAGGTATGACAGTGGGCAGTATGTGCAGGAGAGGCATGCAGTGGGTATTATCCTAGAGCGTATGTGCAGGAGAGGGGTTTGGAGGGTATGGTGGTGGGAAATGTATGTGCAGTGCCGAAGGTATGACAGTGGGTAGTAGGTGCAGGAAAGACGTGAGTAGGGTATGACAGTGGGCTGTATCTGCAGGAGAGGCATACAAATGGAAATACAAGAGACAGTAGGTCCAGGGGAGGAGTGTGGGGGGTATAACATTGGGCAGTATATGTAAGAGAGCAGTGCATATGTTATGAAAGTGGCCCTTATGTGTAGAAGAGGAGTGCAGCTGATATAACAGCAAGCAGTTTGTACAGGAAAGAAGTCAGAGGCATGACAGCAGGCAAATATACATGGAAGGTCTGCAGAAGGAATAACAGGGGCAGTATGTGGAGCAGAGGCATGCAGAGGGTAATACAACAGGCAGTATGTGTGGGAGAAGAGCGTAGGGGGTATGACAGTGTGCAGTATGTGCAGGAGATGAGTGCGTATTATATGAAAATAGGCAGTATGTGCAGTAGAGATGTCCATGTTTATGACAGCAGTTAGTATATACAGAAGAGGATTGTGAATGTTCTGGCAGGAGGCAATATGTATAGAAGAGGGTATGCTTAGGGCAGTATATGCAGGAGATGATTTGTGAATGTAATGCCAAGGGGCAGTATGCAGGAAGAGACTCTGGCATATGGCAACTGACACCATGTGTTTTATTTTTCCAATGAGTTCAGCTTGAAAAAAATGTTGCCATAACCAACAAACTATACTGGTAAAAGTTGGAACTGGTGAAAAACCTTAAAAATAACTTAGAGAGCCAGTGAGTTTTATTTCTACATTCAAGTTATACAAGGGAGCAAACTATTTTCTTTTCTTTTTTTCCCATTATCTCCGTGTCAGTGGATTTAAATGTGGTAAATGTTCCCGTCCAACTCCGGCTACCTAAGATCACCATTGCCTGCCAAGTTAAGGCTGACAAATGGGGAACAGTTGTAATTAATTTTGTCATCTTTTCATAGACCAAGAGGTGACTACAGTAACTATAGATTGTAATTGCCATCAGTGTCACATAAAATGTGCTAATATTAAGTTCAGGCTGAATTTTATTGCTGTGGATAGCCATAAATTGAATGGTCAGTCATTTAAATTACCCAGCAAAAAAAGCATTTTTTTTTTTGCTTTTATTTAAAAAAAAAAAAAACACACACACTGAGACAATGTATTTGACTTTAGACCTCCTAAAACTAATTGCATTCCTCTCAACAGATGCTGGAGGGGTTGTAACCTAAACGTGAAGTTTTTTTGACAGCCTTATCATAATATAACAGTTTAAACCTCTCTAAACTCATTAGCTTGCTATTCTTATAGCGCATCTTAATTTAGTTATTTTTGTTCGCCAATGCGCCCACGAGATAATTTGCTTGTTGTGACACATGTCAGTGAATTTTGGAGGAGGCTTTTTGCATCAGGAAGTCTGTGTACAGCTGGAGATATAAGTTTCTTTTTAATATATTTTGGAGGAACGTGTAGAAAATTGTTTCTGTAGCTGCTAGGCAATGAAAACAGGGCATGTACTTGCATGCACTGGGAAATTTTGACCAAATAAGTATACACAGATTGCAAACTGTTAAAGCTACAGTCCAATTAAAGAAGAGTGGAAACTGACCCAAAAAAGGTCTTTCCCTTTTACTGATATACCATGGCTTGCTCTGGGCTATGTCTGGGCTATGTCTGGGCTATGTCTGGGCTATGTCTGGGCTATGTCTGGGCTATGTCTGGGCTATGTCTGGGCTATGTCTGGGGGTAGAGGCACCTCATTTCGGGGTGCACCAGCCAGAGCCGCGGATCACCAAAATTTTCTTGCTTTGTGATGTGACAAAAATGGCTGGGCAGAATTGCCACTGCTATGCTATAGTAGGTGCAACAGTTTATCTAAATGTATTTTCCTTTAAAAGTAAGAAAGGATCCATAGTTAAAGGGCCTTTTCTTTTAAAAACATGGAATAATGAGTTTGTTTATTGACCCAAGCCCATCAAGAACAAAATCTGTTTTTATACGATTACCCAAACACAACAGAGAACAATATCATCCCGATACGTCTGCCAATCCTCCTCTCGACAAATCTAATCACTTCAAGTTCAGAGTGTAACTATAAGCCTTGATACCTTCATCAATAATTTAGCTCTGGTTGTTTACCAGTTCTCCCATTGTTCTTGCAGAAGAAATAGATGTGGTCTGATGGGCTTTGTGGTAAAAATCAAGAAAAATATAAGCTGATTTTTTTTTGTATGTTCTAAATGAACAATTTCAGGTTGTATTTCACATGTCTGGCATGCACAGGTGAATCTTGCATAAGATGGTAAAAGGTACAAACCACTGATGCCCTCATTCCCCAGGGTAGATACCGTCTGTGTCTTTTCTAGTTGCCCAGATTCTTCCAGGCATTTAAGTCCCTTGTTAGTACATTTGTTACTCATGATGTCACCCTGTATAAATAAATAAAGGGTCCATATAGTGAACTCTGTTCCCAATTATTCACTTTGAGATCATTACAAAGAACACAAGAGGGCACTCTTTGCGTCTGGAGGAAAAGAAGTTTAAGCTTCGGATAAGGAAGGGATTCTTCACTACTATAGATTGCTTTAAGAGAAAGCTGGATAATTTTCAGCAGCACAAAATTTAGGACCATTCATGCAGGGAACATCCCATTGCCTCATGGAATCAGGAAGGACTTTTTTTCCCCTGTTGGAGCAAATTGTACCAGGGTTTTTTTTTTTTGGCCTCTTGTCTTATATGGTTTTAATTTTATGGTCCTATGTCTTTTTTCAACCTGACCTACTATGTAACTATGTCCGCGCTCTCATATAACTTCCCCACAGAATGTTGCATAGGTTTGGTGTAATCTGTGCTTACACCGTTGGTTCTATTATGAATCAGATTCCCTCAAACATTCCTTCGTTGGAATCTTCCTGTTCCATGTGTTTCGATGGTAGTAATTGATTCCCACCAGGGAATGTGTGAGGGAATGTCAGATTTCTTGTTTTATAAATAAAGCCCCAAATAAAGCATATCAAAATTCAGGAACACAAATTAAACATATGGTGGCTTACCAGTTCTTAGATGATGGCTTTGTTTTCTTGTTTATCCCTTTATTTTTCCCAGGTATTTTTTTGCAGTAATCCACCCCTGGTTCTAGGATGACATTCACACTTTTGTAACAGGACAACAAAATAGCAATAAAGAGTACAATTACTCTTCCTTCTTCATGACATAGAGCGGCATGGTTCTATAGTTCTCAAGGATAGCTAAGAACAATGTAATTGATGACAGCACAGAGGGCACATAAAATTATCATCTTCTGGCAAAATCTGCAGCTGGTTTTTTTAACCTATCAGCCAGAAATAACAAATTTTTTTCAATGGTGAATTTAAAGGGACCAAATAAGAGAGGTTTACATATACTTGACATATGTATTTCTTTCAATAAAATGGAACAATTCTTAAGCATAAAGTTTTTTTTTTTCCTTTTTTTCTGTGTAGTTCTAGAGGTTGTCTAATGCAAAATATATTTTAATTTATCTCCTGTTTTCAGCCTTGTTCTTGGTAAATCACACCTAGCTGAATGGTCACCAGCATCACCCAACTCCTACCCATGAGTTCCAGGCAGTCACAAACTTGTCCTTTGGTCCAATTAACTATGCATCTAATTAATATAATTTAATTTTAGGAAATATGCAGGGAGGTGGAAAATAAAGAACTTTTTTTAGAGGGGTTTTCATTTAGGATGCAATGCCTGAACAAAATGTATTCACAAAGTATTTGCAGAAAGAGATTACTAAGACTCCCCTTCCTCCGTAAAATTTGAATTTTCTTTAGGGATCTGCTAAATGCAAAAAAAAAAGCCTAGTTCAGTCTTTTTAACCCCTAAAATAATTTAGAGACTCAGGGAACCTGTTCTAAAATCACTTTGTTGAGGGTCAATGGGACCAATGGAAAGAATACCTCCATTACATTGGTGGTCAGAATTTGCCCCCCATACTATGCAAGCACCATTAAATGGTAGATCAGTCAGGTACAGCAGAAGCAACCTAACAACCCTGGTTGAGAATTGCTTCAGTAGACACTAGGACCAGTCATATTCTTGGTTTAGTTTTTGGCAGTTAAATCTCATACCAAAAGAAAATAAGACTAAAATATGTCCTTACACCAAAGTGTCTATATGCAGCTTTGCAATTAGAAATATATTTGAGCCTTTCTGTCTGTAAAATTCTGGTGAACAAACAAACTATTTGATCCAACAGAAATGAATGATTTCTCATTTTTTTTCCCTTACTCATCATTGAATATCTTCTCAATATGATTGTGCCCCCATTCGCCCCAAATAGCATGCCAAGATAACAAGGCCATCAATCTTGGTATATAAAAATTCATGCTTGGCCGAAGCTGTCATTTGTAGGGTTTGGATGTATCACCTCTGCGTTTGGTGGGGAAAGTTTAAGATACAGAGGTTAGTAATTACTCAGAAATCAATACTACTTCTCAGATGATCAATTGGTTATCAGGAGAAACCCGTGATGGGAGTCAGAGGCAATCCCGTGCGTTCTGCTGTCATCTCAGATTAATAGAGACATTTCCCAAGAGATGGAAAGTTGCGTTAATTTTAATTCTTCTAGACAGCAGTAAAGCACTTATCGGTGCTTAGAACAAATTGAGTCTTTGCTTAATGAGTCATTAAACACCAATGCTTTGTATATAATGAATACAACAAGACAATATTAACCAGATTCAGGCTTCTTTTGTTTGCTGCTACTTTTGTTCTTCATTTTAAAATGGTTGATTAAAATTGATCTTAAAACTAGCCCCTAGCCTAGAGGCCTGCCCAGAGAATATATGCACCCCAGGTATCTTACAGACTTCAACGCTGATAACTAATTAGAATTTGAATGTCTTTGTGTGCTGGAGAAAGCCAGTACTCCTCGGTATAGATATTGAATATAATATCTCACAATTCTAAATTGGACCTTCTGTACTTATCAAGAGAGGTATGCAAATATTACTTTGCAAGACATTATTGAAAGTGTTACATGACCAGTTATATTGATCAACAGCTGACAGAGATTCATCTTTGTGTCCGCTAATGATAATCAAAGTGCATCTAAACCCAATAATTAGAATTTAATATATTGAATGGTCTTGATTTATTTGGTTTTCATGGAAAACCTGTGATGGGCTTTAATTGAAATTAAACCAGTCTTGTTCTTGATTTGGTGGTTGCATTAGCTTTCCTGTTTAGGTTTTTTCCCCCCTTAATTTCACCAGGCAATCCTTCCACTGACACATTTACTGTTCGAGGGTGACAGTAGTACCAAGTGATTCAAAGCTAACATCCATGATGGTAGACAAGATTCTGGAAAAGGATGTTTATTATGTTCGAAAATAAAATGCTAAATCAAGGGCTTTAATAAAAAAGAAATTGCCTGTATGCAATTGTTTTAGTTGTCAGAGGTTATGTGTACCAATTCTACCTATCTATCCCCCAAATTTTGCCAAATTCCCTAGTTATACCTCTGTTTGCATAAGTAGCGTTATTGAAGGGCAAAGAAAAATTATCTATGGACTTCCAGATTGGCAAGGTTAGAGCGTGGACTTTTTTTCCCAAAGTATAATACTCTTCAGGTTTCACCCCAGAAATTTTTTTTTTTTGGGGGTGGGAAGAAGTTGTAGCTGGGTGGTCAAAACATAAAAATGTTAGTTTTACCAGTTAGTTGTATCAAGCAAGCTCCATATTGTTATTTATGTCCAATATATGATGTCTAATACCCCCTATACTCTGTTCTATTTTTATAATGCCCCCCTTCCCCCATGCTCACTGACAGTTTCCTGGTTCAAAGTAAGGGTTTTTTTTTAACCCTAAGGGGTTTTCTGACAGCCGGGTGGCTACTGAAAAGTGCTGGCATGTCTACCCGGTTAAAAGGGGCAGGGGATAATACTGAACCTTTTTTAAGGTGTCAAAATTAGATTTATTATGATTTTTGCAGCCACCATGGCAGAAAAACCATTGCCCAAACTTATAAGACAGGTATGTCCTTCACTGGTTGACCTGGGAGTGGTAAGATTTGAAACAAACACCAGGACTTCTGCCAGAAAACCAGATCAAAAGGCATGACCAAGAGATGGGAATACAACAGGTTTGATCCTGACGACATTTACAGCCCACTGATGACTGAGAGGTGTAACATTTCGCCGATCTGACCGGAATTGGAAATATTTTTATTGGATGAACTGAATTCCAATGAATACTAGAGTGCTTAAAGGCGGCCTGCAAGTCCTTATCCTCCAAAATTGGAAAGGTTTTAATCTCCCTAACGGTAATCCTGAGTGTGACTCGGGGTTAAATTTCATTACAAAAAGAGATAACCCTGAGCCACACTCGGGGTGGAATTAAGGGTTACCTGGTCCCCATGAGCCTGCAGCATCCTCCGGCATATGTGTCCTCTTGTCGATGCGCGGCATCTGTGTCCCTTGGCCTCGCATGCCCGGCGTGTGAACCTTAGGGATGAGAGGCCATGGGATGCAGATTGCGGGTGGGCAAACCACATGTACGTCTCAAATGTACTGCTTTGACATTTAAAAATACTCAAATATTTATACTGCCAGGGAGATTAAGCATTGCTTACATTGGGTCAACTTTATCTCCACATCTGGCAACAAGAATTTACATACGATAGCTTGCAAAATTTTGAATATCCTAAGCCTTGTACAGATTTCTGTATTAGGAAATAAACTTTTGTAATTGTTTCCAGTAATGGGACAACAAACAAATGCTGTTCTGTTCTTCTTCTGTTCTAGTGTGTGTATGTAGCTTTGGAAGGACTTCAGGCCTAGCTGATTGGAGGAGAATTTGCCTCTTTAACATTTTACTTAAATGAAGCAAGGCTATTTATTAAAGTTCCCCTTTAAAGTGATACAAATCCAAAGCTTACTGCACTGACTTTAAAAACTCCTAACTGTGCCAGTTTACTTATCAAGTGTACTCTGTGCTCTAAAGCTCTTTGGTTGAATATGAAAACATCCAGTTAGCTTAAATCTTATAATAATATAAAAAAAATACTATAATTGATGTTAAATTTAATTTAGAAGAAAAGAAAATATTGTGGCAATTGATGGTTATGGTATATTGCTAATTACTCTTAATTATCTTTTCAGATTACAATAACTTTGAAAGCTTTTTAGCAGTTCCCTTATATTTACAGACAAAAAAGCCCAGTCGTTGTTTTCATGTTTCTGTTAGTCCGATGCCAGCACAGCTTTATTTTCACCTGTTAGGTATATGGGCATTGGTATACAGCAGACCTAATGCGGCAGCGTGTTAAGCTTGGGAAAACAGTGCAATTAACCTCAACTGTGAACTTTAATATACTCTGGTAAGAACCAAGCATGTGGAGTAGTGTGTTCAGCTGTATTTTAGCCACTGGCTAATGTTCACTAAGTGGTTTCTGAAGTCCATTAGCAGGTAAAGATTTGCATTAGGAACCACTGTCAGGCTTGATTGCCGAAGTATGTAATTTTTCCACCAGCTTAAACGCTGCATTTCCAGTAAAAAGTGGGCAGTCTTGTGTTAACATTTCCATTTTCCAAGCTTGGGGCTGAAATAGTTGACCGTGTGCAAAACCCTTATATTAAAAAAGAAATTTAAAGCATGCATTTCTTTGCTTGATTTTATATAACTGGCAACAGGAACATACTGCTGCCATGCTAAGATAAAGAGAACACTTATGACACTAACAGACCCATAGTGAGTTACAATAAAAGGAAATGGGTGAGTGAAAAGAACTGGATGTGTATTTTATTTATTCCCCCACCTCTTAGATTGTAAGCTCCTTTTGGGCAGGTTCCTGTGCAACCCCTCTTTAATGTACAGTGCTGCGTAATATGTTGGTGCTTTACAAATACTGTTTAATAATATTAATAACATTTTTGCTGCCAATAATAAATAGGTTCTTGGTGTCCTTTACCAAAAGTCAGTAAAAATATAAGACAGGTGTTTTCGTCATCATCTTTAGAACGTAGTGATCAGAATGTTGTGGTGGTATTGTGCCTCTAACTGGCAAACAAAATCGCTCTGATTTATTAAAGCTCTCCAAGACTGGAAAAGCTAGACTATCATCGGAGAACCTTGAAGATCAGGCAAACCTGAAATAGATCTGGTCTAGGATTGAAACTATTTGCCGACTAATAGCAAATGAGGTTGAAGAAATTCATTCTAGGTTTGCTTGACCACTCTCCCATGATAGTCTATCTTCTGCAGTCTTGGAGAGCGTTAATAAACTAGGCACAATGTGTAAAGTTTTGCTTCTTTTTTTTTTATATGATTCTTACTAATTCCATTTTAATTTTTTTTAAATATTTTTAGCTGGATAAAATTAAAATATGTACAATTGTTTCATATTTACCCCTTGTTACCCTAGTAGGTGGCAAGTTCAAGTCTAGATTTAGATTTGTTACCTGCAGCAAATCAGATATGCAATCAAAAAAATCAGAAGAGAATCTCATCCACTTCTCTTTCCTGCTCAGAGAGACAGTATTCATCTTGATATTTTGTCTACAACATCAGCAACAACATCAGCATTTCCTGTACTTGGGTCCCATGCTGTTGTACTTTCACTGAAGCTCTAGATGTAGTAGCTCTTTCTCTCATTTCCTGCAGTCAGGTCTTAGGCTGTTGTACTGTCTCTGAAGCTCCAGATGTAGTAGCTCTATCTCTTTTATTCTGTAGTCGGGCCTCATGCTGTTGTACTGCCTCTGAAGCTCTAGATGTAGAACCTCTCTCTCGCAGTGCGGCAAGTTCTATTCCTGTCCTCAGGATTTTCTTGTCTACGGTGTTGTTTCATATATTTTGCCTTTGATTGAACTCGGGCAACGGCCTTACGTTTTCTCGAAGGCCTTATTACGAGCCAGAAATTTGTAAAAGAGTCCAAAAAAGTATCTAAGCAAAAGGCACACTGTCACTGAGCAATACATATATACACACATATATACACACATACATACCTCTGACATATAGCACAGCGCCGCACAAAGATCAGCGATGCACTTACAAGCGTCTGAGTGATATGTCTAGCAAGTTTGTTTGAAATGTCTCCATGCATTTCCCAGTGATGACATACATACATACATACATACATACATACATACATACATCTCTCACATATAGCACAGTGCTGTACAAAGATGACTGGTGCACTTACATGAGTCTCAGTCATATGTATGGCAAGTTTGGTTGAAATGTCTCCATGTGTTTTCGAGTGATGGTGGAACATACACACACACACATACATAAATCCAATTTTATATATATTTTCTTTTTCTCTGTGACCTACCTTTTTTTTTACCTAATATGAGGGTGAGGGACTACTTAATAAGGGGACTCATTTACTAAATGCTTGTCCAAGTCTGTGACTGGTAATGACTGACATCAGACACAACTAGACAGCTATCCATTTTCAAAAGGATACCCAAAGAAATAAGCCGCCTGTACTTCGTATGATGCATTCATTGTAAGCCCTACAGGGACATTAGAGCTCCTTGCCAGAATTTAGCCATAAACACAGAGGACCAAATTCTGCTTCCAGTATAGGAGTGGAACTATTATTTGTGTCTCAACTTCGACATAAATTCAGGATTTCATTATTGTTGGCTGTCTTCAATATCAAATACTTTCAAGAAAATAAATATGTAACAGCAGGATAGACAGTTCTGCAATCTTTAGCGTGCATATATATGAAGAATAACTCCTGCTAGATATATGAATGCAAAATGACACACTGTGTTTGAAATGCATAGCACCCATATCACTAATAGCTCATGTCTACTCCGGCTTCATACCGCAAAGATTAGCTGCTCCTAGTTCACATAAATTAATGATGTCTCTAGGAATTGTCTTCAAAAGAAGCAATTAATGTTTGCATACAGTCATTGTTAATTTATATATTGGTATTAAAAGGGAATATGGACAGAATTCATCATGTCTTCTCCTCTCTTTACCTGCTGCTAGTTTTAATAACCTTGCTAGATTCCCAACTATGAATTTGTCATAATGTCTGTGTAATTTCAATTTTGTAAATATTAATTTTATAACTTCTGTAGAGATGACAAACGTTGGGTAACAGCGAGTGCTAATGTTTTGGGGTTGCAGAAAGGACAAATCATCCATTTTAAACGCTTAAACTTAAAAAAAGCAACCCAACAGGTTCTTTATTGCAGAATGGGGCAGATGATGTCCCTTAATATTCTCAATGGGGTTAAGGTCTGGACTATGGTGACCAATCCATGTGCGAAAAGGATATCTTATGCTCTCTGGGCTACTCAATTTGAGTCCGATGGTACAGGTGGGGGTGACATAAAACATTCAGCAATAGACTATTTCACCAAATAAAACAAATCATTTATGTTCAGCTTATATGTAGATATGAATTTCTTCTTTTAGGATTCTTCATTTTGTTCTCTTTTCTGTTCTTTGTATACATGTGAACTGTAAATGCATCAGCATGCTCTAACGTCCTCCAGTCACTTATCATTGTTAGGTTTTATTGCACGACTTGAACCCTTTGTTTAATAACGTAATGCCCCATAGAGTTTCCTCTGAAGTATAAATAATTGATTAATGATTAATACTTTGTTTTTCAGCTTGCTGCTGAGATTCTAGAAGGCCTTTTAGAAGAAGACGATGAAGTAATACAGGTATGTACCTAATAAAGTACAAAAATAAGTAGATTAACTTTTGTGAGAAATATTATTATGCGCTAGCTTACCTGTAATATTGATCTGTGAATATTGCTTGAATGTTTACTTATGGTGAAAGCTTTCTGCTAGCTATGTCATCTTTATGACTCTTCATGGCTGGGGGTTGTTCTTATTCAAGTATCTAAAAAGGAACACTATTCAGCCATGGTGGTAACCACAATACAAGCCCTTATATAACTCAAACGTATGTTTAGCACACATGCAGTGCAATCTCAATCATTTATCAAATATCAGTCATCTGCTGAGCACAGACAGAATATTATGCAGCACTAACCCACATATGAGTAGCCAAGTTTTTGTTTTATATCTTCAGGTGGGGCAAGAAACACCCACAGGCCCAATCCAGAAATTCTCTTTATTGAAAAACTGAAACAGCAGGAGGGGTGGGTGCAGGATGTCTAATAGACGTATCAAGACTCACAGTCCAGAGAGGAAAATATCATCAGACCCATTCATCCACCATAAGCTACACTAACTTCCAGTTTGCCCCTTAGGTACTATTCTTTAATGCCCCTGGTTGACTACTGGTACCACTTTCTCCAATCATTTCTCCAAAGGGTAGGCCACTCTCAACAGCCCCAGTCCTTTGAGCACCCCTGTGAGATCCTGTCCTGTAGCCCTCATGCGTAGGCTCCTTCCCTTCCTGTGGGTAACCAATACTGACACAGGCCCCAGCTACAATCTCACCTCTAGGATGAGGAACTATTCCCTCCCTTGGAAATTTCCAAGTGTTTATCCTTGGTCAACAACTTGCCTTCTTGGGTGCCAATTGCCCCCAAAGGCCATAGGAACAAACACTGACCACTGGAGATTGGTTAGCAATTCATTACGCAACCCATTTTCTGTTTAAGCCTATGACTTTACATGTGTTAGCTAAAGCCTGTCACCTAAGAAGCTGTTCACTCCTAAAGATATTACTTTTGTATTTCCCCTCACTTTCTGACTTTGGCATCTTCACAGCTGGGACACAGCAAGAAAATTGAGAAAGTTTCAAACTCTTTCTTATAGAAAAACCTTGTTTTTGATGAAGTTTGTTTTTCTCAGCATTGCTAGGATAGTATACAGTTGAGAAGTCCAGAAACTTTCTTGAGTAGGACATTTCTACCAAACATTAAACTGCATACCTTAATCCTTCTCCCAACTGTGAAGCATGGTGCTGGAGATATATAACGTTGTGCCACCACTTCACAGCCTCAATGTGGAATCAATAAGGGTCTGATGAACTAGAAATCCAATAAAAAAAAATGGCACCAGTATGTCGGTTTGTACGTTAGTGATTCATGATAGGGCTCCATGCAGCTTGACTGGGATCCAAACTGCGAGAATAAATCAGGACAGAAACATTTATTATCATTTCTGCTCAAATGAGGCTTTCATTTCTTTGTCACACAGAACCCCCCTAAAATTGTCTTCATGTTTAATGTTCTGCTTCAAGACATTTTGTCTAACCAGCCGATGCCTTTTTATTTTTCATTTACTGTTATTGTTCAGGAGCCCTCCAGCACGTTACTCCTGATCTTTCCTCGCAAGCCACAAATTTCCAAACATTTGTCTTCATTAAAAGCACGTTTTGCACAATTTTTTTTCTAGATAACACATATTTAATGATTTACTAAATGCAGAAAGTGATCCATTCATTGTATTGTGCACTTCCATCTGTTGGTCTTTGTATTGTGTGCTGTACATTATGTAAAGTGACTGGCATGTTTTGCAAACACAAAAATTAACAAGCAAAATAAACAAATCGTTCTACAATGGCAGGACTCCTATTTATTAAAGCACATGAAACACAGCTGAAGTTATATAGCACATATAGTTATTAAATGCTGTATCCTTATTATAGCCAATGCTTTAGCCCTCAACCTTAAGTATCTGGTCCACAATTCATGGAAATTTTGCTATCTTGAAAATGCATTGCTCTAATGTTACCTATTCTTTAATCTTAACTCTTAAACATTTTTCTGTCTGCAGCCAGTAAGCAAAACCATAGAAATATGCCTTGCTGCCATGCATTTACCACCCTTTCATGGCACTTATACCAAATATTTTGATCACTTGTAACCTACTGGACCATAAGTATTTTACATTTGTTTCCCTATGCCCCTATTACCTCTTCTAGCTTCTCCACTACTCGCTCATTCCCTAATAGATAGAAGTTTTGCTAGGATTGGGCAACCCATAGCGCTCTGTATATAAAAATGACAAATAAGAGTGGCTTAATGCTGCATGATGAAATAAAACCTGAGCTTTCTTTATGTATATACTGCACATGTATGCCCTATGTATCTGTATGTAAGATGCCCTAACATTTTGCCACAAGCCAAAGTCTCACAGATGCAAAGGATGGATAAAACATGAAACTCTTCCTTTACATATACTTTATAGCACACAGAAAAAAGACATTTAGTAAATATTCTGTTTGAGTCCACCTTAAATATTTTAGGTGGTTCGCTTTCTGCATCTCCATTAGATTCCATCTTCATGGGTACACAGCAAGGGTTTAGACCAAAAGCTAGGTGCAGTTTAAAAATATACTCACCGTAAAACCATTTAGGTCCCTCAACAGTATAGCTCCATGTCTGAAGACTGCTAATCAATAGCTGCTCATCTACCGATGCCTTAGGCTCCCTCTTGGTGGACGACATAGCTGCAGGTTCTGTTCTATGTTTAAGGAAAGGACCCAAGTGCTGGTCAGCCAGTGGGAAGAGTTCACATAATGGAAGAAATGTTAATTATTCACTTGTTCCCATCCAGTGTTAGTCCTTGGCCATGAATGGCTTGCCCATTATGTACCCATACTGTGAAATCATCATCATGACCAGTCCTATTAGATATCAGTATGTCAAATTAATAGCTTGGTTATGCTTTACCTAGAAACAGAAGAGCTGATAGAAGATTTGTTTCATGTTTATGGATATAAAAATTCACAAAAACACACAATGGCTAAGTAAGATTGTTCTGTTGTTTTTGCACAAAACAAAATATGGAAGATCAAGGTCCAATCATGGCCAACGTTACTTGCATGGTATCTCACACATCAAGTCAATATATCTACTTTGATTCTAGGTTCAATAGTTTAAAAAATCCTGTACCCCCATTATGCCTCAAGGGTTGAGGATTTTCTCAGTTTAAAACCACTTACCTCTAAATCATTGAAATCTTTCATCATGGCCCTTGCTGGGATATTCATCACACAGATCAGATGTCTGTAGCAGATATACACAGTCATAATAGCAACCCTCCCTTCAATCTAGTCCAGTATAATTTAGGATCAGAATACAGATTCATTGCATGTTCACCATCTATCATTATATCTAACTGCTTCTGTCTCTCTTCTTTATAATTCCAAATGCCAGCAGAGATTACAGGAAAACCAGTCGCTAACTGATTAGTTGTAGTCACAATGTAAATATAGACCCTGTGGCCATTACTTAATTCCCTTATGAGATTTGTGCAACTGTCCTGAGGAGATCTCCACTGTATTGTCAGAAAACATCAGTGGGATTCCTGAGCCAAAGTAAAATAACAGATTGAATTCATACCTGAGGCTGGTTGTCTCCTGTGCATTACTTTAAACATAGTTGGCAAGCTTACTAAGGTAAAACAGAAAAAAGGCAAAATCGCGCACGAGTTTGCATGAAAATGTTGCATCCCGATCCAAATAAAACATTTGCTGATAAATAATTTTGAAACCGAAACAATCAAATAGTTATTCTGATCACAAATTCATAAAGATTTTTTTTAGGATAGGGGGGTGGCACCATGCAAATCATTCCTCGATTCCATAATGCCTATGTACTTTATGAGCTGTTGAGCACAAATACAGCTCAATATGATGGCTAATAATATCACAATGCATACAACTTTTTCATTCTCTTTGGCCATCTAATAAGAAAAAATGGCTGCTATACCAAGGATTTAGGAAGCAACAAATAAATTATAACCAGATTATATTAGGATGGGCCAAACTAAAAAGCATTTACTGTACAGAAGTTATCCATATGTCTTATTCGATTATAGATCCCCAAGATGGGGCATTGTTCATCATTTTAGGATAGCAGGTTGAGCCATACACTAAAGCCTTACGGTACTTCCTGCAGGCATCAGTGACTTCAAATTGCCCCAGGAAGTTCAGGGTCCAAAATGTGTAGGAAGACACTCTACACTATACACACTTTTCAGCCTCTTTAGAAGATAAAGAAAACGTCAAATACATTTTTCTGAAGACAGCGTAGGAGGACCACAGTTCGGTCCCCGTACACAAGACTTCAAGTATAACTCCTTAAAATTATACTCAGATATACTAAAAACGATTGAGACTCCTATGTTGTGTTACCACCATAGCTGAGAAATTGATGAAGGTTCCATCCTTCTGCTATTATGCTGTTTTATGAATGCTGTTTGATATTACATTGTCAGCAGCACAGATGTGAGGAACAATCTTTCTAACGGAGCTGTAAATACCTGACCATGGTTCTAACTTTTTGCCACTTTATCCAAAACTCTTTAACTCTATCCAAGGAAAAGTTTTGGCCGGATATATATTTAGTACCTTGTCTGCTTTTTCCTTAACTTGTCTCTTTGAACTAAAACTATAATTTATTATAGACGGAGGTGAGTACAGTGATTTGTATTTTGGCATACAAACGTACTGACCATCATTCTCCCTTATCCGGGAGAAATAATAAAAACTAAATCTTCTATATTCTCTCCCTGTCTGCCTTGCTGTTTTCCCCTTGTAATTATGCACTTTGTGACCTGAAGAATGGCCTTGTCTTGTAGGTTTGGTATCTGTTGGGATGGGTCTGTTAGCTGCAAGCCAAGGAACCCGAAGAGGAGGAAGCTTTCAAGGACTCTGCCAGGACATATCTGAGGAAAGCCAAAAAGGTAGACAGCTGCTCTGTGCATATCTTGATCCATTCTATCCCCTGTGGTTCACCTGTCACTGAAAGTAAGAGCTTCAATTCTTGCTTTCTTAAATGAGAAATGTGCACTAAGGCTGGAATATATAAAATATTCTCACCTTTTTTTTTTTTTTTGGAGAAGAAAAGCAGATGCAGCAAGATCTTTATTTGTGTTCGTATTTATGTGCGAATATGTTTTTATTGTTCGGCGCTGTGAAGTTGCATTTGTTCCTTTTCATTATGATCAAAAAGATTTGAAAGGGAGCTGGTGAAATAGTTTTCGACAAACAAGAAAGGGATTACTTTCAGGCGTGACAAAATCTTGCTTATCTTTCCCTTTTCCTTGAAACATTCTCGCCTGGAAATAGAATACTTTATTATGTTTGTTTTGTATCAGGCTTTTTCTTCTGTTTCAGCTTTGTTTTGCAAGGGTTTTTTTTTTTTTTTTTTTTGCTAGACAATGCGATTATCCAGTTGATGTTAGAGATGATAGTTTGGCATAAGCAGTCTGCATGTGGCATGTGTTTTGCTGCCAGCCCAAAAGGTGGATGGGGGTATATAAAGGTTATCGCTCGGTATACCGCTGTATTATAATTTACATTAAAGTTGGGAAAAATCCAAAAGATTTACTTGCGGAGGGGCCTGTTGAGAATAATTGTCTATTTTCAGTTCACATCAAAAGGTTTTAAATCAGATTTAGTATGTCACCCTGGGAATGCCTGGTAAAGCATCAGGGTTGGATTGGTGTGATTGGAGACCATTACACAGGCCTTTAAGTATGGTGTAAAGCACTTTGTAAAGCTGTATGTATTTTGAAAGCTAGGTGGGAAGAAGCTGTAGGCAGTGGCGGTCCCTGTATCGTGACCCAAGTTTTCAGTAACCAGCAAAAAGCATCCAAGTGGTTACTCAAAAAGTGCCGGGCGGTGCACCCAACTGAAAGGAGCTGGAGAGAACACTGAATTAAAATACAATATAAAAATAAATATAGTCTCCTTTATTTTCAACTTATCTAGTGCTTTGACTCATCTTCTTTTTAGGGCTGATAACACTGCAACAGGACTTAAAAAAGGGACTGCAGATTTGTCACCCCTGTCCTCAAACTTCCTAAAAACACTGCATGAATACTGTGCATTTTTTTCCTATCACACTTTGGGCTCTGTTGTGCAGTCATTAAAAGAAGCTCATACTTGCCAAATTCAGGTACTCATACTGCTTGCATTAAAAAAGAAATCGATAATTAGTGTCTTTTTTATCTGCTCTGGCTCACCTGCATGAAATGTGATTATTCACATGCTGTTCTGTGCTTTAGTTAATGAGTGCACAGGGGCATGTCATGTTCTCCACCCCAATCCCTTTCCTCCTTTGTCTTTCTTGACATGAATAGATAGGCGGCAATACAGAACAGTCCGCTGCAATATCTCTCCCTCCTCTTGCTCCCACTCTGAAGTGGATTCCAGTCCCTGACATATGCCATTGAATCCCCCACAAACAAGCCACAAATGCACTGTAGCACTCAAGAATTCCGCAGGTAGATAATTAACATATAAATGGTTTGCAGTTAATTTGTGACTATAAATAAGCCATTTCTTTTCTACTGCAAAGCAGCGTTCTTCCTGCTGGCTCGTGTTGACATTCAAGCACACCGATGTCAAGAGCAGATCTTACCAGGGATTGAGTCTTTCACTTAACATACAGATTGGATGAACACTCAAGATTCCAGTAATCCATTTAAATTGTATGAGCGCAGAACCTTTAAATCCCATCCCTATTACTGATGAGTTTATCTAATGCTATGAATGCAATGATGTGGAAGAATTTGCCAATATGCTCTTATGGCAGCAAAGTGGGCGAGCAGAAACTCCTTGGGGGGCATGTTGTTATTGAAGTAATGTCACAGGCTTTCCATCATGCCAGCTTCATAAATAGAAAGGCATGTAATCAACTCTATATAAATGGAGCCAGGATTAGGTTGTTTTCAAAGGAAAGCTTTCTATAATGTATCTATAGCTGTATCTATATATGTTCTCCCCAGGTCCTGATAGCTGGTATTCCACCCATAAGAACAGGCCACCAGTGGAGCCTTGCACTATACTCCAAAATTCGGCGCATGTGTTCAGTCTCTAGCCTCCCATTTGCTGCCAACCAACCACCCACTAGTAGTCTCTGGCATCCCACCCGCTGCCTAGTAAATACCTTAAATACCTGCTACCATTCTCTGTCATTTGGCCCTACTAGTTTGGGGAATCCCACCACTGCCTAGCAATTATTACCTTTTTAAACTAAAGGCACCATTTTCATGCGCATCATAGGATGATCATAATTGGTTAGTTTAATATGTAATATGTCATATGTAAACTTTATGGGTAAGCACCTCCCTAAGTCTTTGTAGAAGAAGCTGAATAGTTTGTAAAAACATTCTATTTTGTTGGGCATCAACTGGTGCTATTCTACATGTTAGGGTTGGGCGACACAATAATGTCTTTCCCATCCCCTACCTTTCTGTTGGGATAGATGGCCCAAATACAACATGTAGCCTTATTCACGCTGCGGCCAATATGGGAGTAAACCAATTAACCGACCAATTTATTTTGGTTTAGTAGGAGGAAAGCAAAAAAACCTGGAGGAAACTTTACTTTGTTATAGCTCAGAACTCTTTTGTGTCCTTTTGACTCTGCGTGTTGTTTCAAATGTTACTCCTTCACTTGTGTGATCTGTACACATATATAGCCTCAAACAGTCAGGCTCTGCTGCATTGTCAAAATAATCAAAAAACAGGAAATCAGACATTCCCTTCCTGGAATCTTCCAGGTCTATGTGTTTCAGTGGCTGTAATTGATTCCCACCAGGGAATGTTTGGAGGAATGTCAGGTTCCCTGTTTTATAAATAGATCTCTTGGAGTTTACTGGGTGGAGAACTGATTTATGACCTTATTGGTGTTCGATGCCTCTGTATTGTCCAGATCAGTGTTTCGCGACCCTTGAGGTCCAGAGGTTGGGCAACCTTGACTTAAAATATTTGACTCTCTTGTGGACCATTTTTTCCAACCTTTCCATTCTGCGTAACAAATTTTTTTTTTTTAATATTCATGAAAATAAAAACAATAATGAACAAAAACACATGAGGAAAAAACACATAAAATTTGTAATGAATAGATAAGGAATAACTGCAGAGAAATACCTTCTTCCCCTTTTCCCAAACTGTTAGATAATAGGACAATGTCTTCTTACAAAGAGAATTGTCTTTTAAAATTGATGGAAATTGGTACAAAAGTGTTGTCTTCCAATTGTGCCCATTGCAGTGCTCATGTGTGTGTATGTATATATACTTATATTTTATTTTATCTCACCTTCAACACATATATAGTTTCAATACAATGAGACCTTTAACTAAAGCATGTATGTTGCCTGTATGATCTAGGAGCTTTTGGGTTTTTCAGTGCTTCTGTGGATTAAAGACAGGTCTTCATTTACCATCACAGCTCCAATCTTCCAGCTGTCTCCACTTGTTATGTGTGATTGCAGCTTTTACCAAAAATGTAACATGCCTGCAAGACAATTCCAAAAATACTTTTTTTTACCTGTCTTGTACAAATGACTTATGAGACTTGTTACTCTTACTGCAAATTAACAATGTAACCTGCTAAATGGCAGAATCACCAGTGACATCCTGCAGCTCACATCTTGAAAAATAAATTGAAAAGATCAACCTAATGTATGTAATAATATTGGTATATTTTAATGTAGCTGTTTTATAAATACCCCAGTCTATAAATAGCTTGTATATGTGCATATGTAAATAATGGCAGTCATTTTCTCGTTCAGTAAATTGGCTGTTTTTCCTGTCAAATGAATATAATAATTTGTAATTTAATTGGCCAAGTTATATGTGTGTGTGTTTTTTTTTTTTTTTTGCTCCAAAAATAAAAACTAGTCCAAAATTCAAAAATGATCCAGAAAGTAGCATCAAAATGTATATTTGGGAAAATGTGTAATAAAATGTGTAAACCATATAACATTTTCAGAGAGAATGTCTTATTATTATTATTATCTTAATTATAAGATTTAACTTAAAAACATTTTGATGAAGCTCTTACCTTTTTTGAATATTTGTCATAATAATCTTTCATATACAAGTTTGCAGCCACTAGAGGGAGCACCTGATTGTATGTTTTTTTAAAGTGCAACTCAAAAATTAAAGATGTGCTATGTAATAGGGAACGTTTGAAAACATTCAAAGGGGTTGATTTACTAAAGGAATTTAGGATTTTAACAGGGTGAATTATTATTTTGCAAGGAACTATTAACATAGCTTAATGAATGCGGGGAAAGTTTGCAAAGAATACCCAATCACGTGCAAGGAAATCTAAAAAAGATTTTGCTTGCACTTGAGTGAAAGGTTAAAGTCAGTGAATTCTAATCTCGTTTACCAAGCTAAGTGTGTTGTTAGATCTAAGGCATTGCTGCCTTTGTTTTGCTAGTCTTAGGAGATTTTGATTAATTTTGACTGTTGTTATTGCTGATAATATTAAATATAGTATAATATATAGCCAGGCCAATTTGGTTGATCTGCATGAGCCCACAGGAAGCTGACATAATCTGAGGGGTGGGGTATTTGGATTAGGTTATATTGATGCTGCAGACATTGGAGCTCAATGATCTGGCTGTGCTGTCACCCAGGTATGTCTGAATACCAAAGCCATCTGCACAGAATTCAAATATTGGCAGATTTTTAAAACATGATACACAATAAGTAATAGGAGAACCATTATCGATTCTAATTGTTTGTACCGCATTATCTTTCCAAACAAACATTGTGATGATGATCATCTGTTGTCTATGAGTATCTTTATTCTTACTCATTTGCAAGAACATCAGATCAATCTCATTTTACTATCCAGCTTTAGGTCCTCTCCTAGGCGTTTATGGTTTGTTTGATTGCTTAATTTGATTGCTGCTACACAATACCTGTTATTGCTAAGTCTGTGAATGCCTTCCATTTATTTTCTCTTCTGAGATGGAAAGATGCAAGTATTGGCTTTTCAATAGATACCTCTCATTGTAAGCTTTGTGTCGATCATGAATGCTTTGCAAGCTGTTGTTTCTCATCTAACTGAATTCTTTTTTGCATCATCTATACATTTGTTAAATAGGGAATTGCTTAGAATTGGTACCAGGTTTACATTCTAATAACCAATCCCAAGGGGCGATATCAATATCATCCCAACCTAACATAATAACCAGCATGCTTTGCCACCATTGGGCCAATATGGGGTCAAATTACTAAGCACTACTAAGAGAAAGTGAAACTTTTTTGTTTTTTACATTTTCATTTTGCCTCCCCCCTCACTATTTAAAAAAGTAAAGTCAGGTTCTATTCAGCTAATATTGAAATCATTCTCCATTATAGAATAGAAGGGACTAGTTCTCTATCGTATATAAACCACCTTCTGTAATGCATTTTAGCAATTCTCTTTAATTAGCGACCATCTTATTATGGGAGTGTTATGTTAATGTTAGCACCCCACTGTAAATAATACAAATAATGTGTTATTTTCATCACACTTTTTTTCTAATAGGTGCTTCTGCATATGTATGGTATGGGAAGCTCCTTAACTAAAGATCCTTAAAGGGCCAGATCATGTGTCCTCAACTCCAGTTCTTGATAGGCCATTTGTGGGCCGGATTTTGGTATATACGCAGTCATTTTCTGACTCTGTAAACTATTCCTTGGTTTTGTCTATCAGAAAAATACAAAAAATTACCTTCAATAGCTGGAGTTGACCTAAAGGTCATTTTAAGAGTTCCTCCATGGTAAAAAGGTTGAGAAAGCCTGCATTAAATTGTGCAATCTTTTCATTTTACCTGAACTAAATATGTTGAAATAAAGGCAAAGGGGTAATGTGGGGACATTTTCAGAACATTTTTGGCTGATACGTTATATATTGCCTTAACCTATTTGAAATTATAATTGATACAGCAGAGTTTCAAATAATAATTATCTATTTCTATTGAAGAAATGGGTCATTTTACCTAAATATTGCTGAATGACCTTTTATTATAGTATCATTCTCCCAGATGTTTGCAACCAATCCTGGGTCTCCGCAATGTAAAGACAAGAAGTTATTAAGCCAACTGACCTAACCCAACCACCATGTTAGTAAAATTTCATAAGTTACTCACCTAAAGCCATCATAGGTAACCCATAATTGGATTGGTATCGATGTTGGCTTGGGAGCTTATATACATGAATATGTGAAGCCAACTATTGGACTTGATATTTGCTTTGAGGCTTATATCAATGGATATTTTGTGCTAAGTATATCTGTATTTAGGAGGTGTCATGTGTATCTGATGGTTTTTTGTGATTTATATTGGGTTTCATTCCATTTCTGTTATATGTATTCATTTTGCCCTGAAAGTTCATCACATGTATGAACAATATTGAATGTAAGAGTCTAATAATACCCGGTTATTCTGCTCCAAATGCCTTATTCAAGCAGTTTATTTTACTTCTAGTTCTCTCCTTGTCATCATTACTGTTCATGTCTTCAGTACACAATGTGAGCAGTGGCGGTGACATCATTGGGCAGTCAAAATTTTGACCAGGAGAGCAGAAACCCAGAAACGTCATCCAAACTTCATAGATTTCCCACCAACCTATGGTGATGATTGCAGCTCAGTTTTATTGGATTTTTTTGGATATTGGATTAACCCTCAACCACAATAATAATTGAAGTGGGTCTATCACTGAGAGAATACTTAAGTTGCCATTTTGGAACCAATTCTAAGAAATACCAATTGCCTGGTTAGAGATCTCACCTTTAAAACCTTATAAATCATTGACCTAGAATGAGCATATATCTCAGATATTCAGATAGCTGAGGCACAGCTTATCACAATTAGTGTCATACTTGTTTCAGCTGTGTAATGAAACTGCTAAAACGCCACAATAACAGCTTTTCATCTAGCCAATCAACATGTTTTAGAATGGGTTTAGCAATGGCAGTTCACTAAATCGCTCTGTGACAGGTCCACTTTAAGAGCCCAAATCGAGTTCACAAAACAGAGTTAAATTTACAGAGCTGGAAGCTCCCAATTTATATTCACATGCATGACAGCTACTCAGTAATCAACTTGTTTTCATTAGCAGAAATTCTAACAAGTCAGCATGCAATTTGTAGCTGTTTTGGCAAAGCAATAGCTGTAAATCAGACAAGTACATTTCAGGTCATATTTGTGAATCAGACATGTCAGTATATTTCATGCTACGCCATATTTTGTGAGTCTGATTTCTGCTGCCAGAAGCAAAATAATCATGCTATACAAGCGGAGTTCAGCTTACTAATTCACAACTATTTAGTATGGAACATGCTGAACAAGTTGTGTACATTTAACATGTAAAGCAGAACTATATGTAAAAACTAACAAATTGTGATTAGGCAGGTGCTTTATTGCAGAAGGGACAGGCGATTTACCTTTTGCAATAAAAAAAAATGTACCCCCCGGATTGCAGCTTTTAAATTGCCCTCATCTGTCCTCACTCCTGCGCAGGGGGCAACATCTTTATCTGGACTTCTTACTAGCATTATGTCTTTGGTTATCATGATTGGCTTAGATGATGTGGTACAATGTGCTCAGGGGTTATTACAGATTCTCACATCCCCAGCACGGAACAGAAGGAAATAGAAGAATGCCAACAGACAGGTATGGTTTATTGCAGAAGAAACATCGCCTGTCCCTTTCTGTCTAAAGACCAAGCCTGCTTGTTGACTTTCAAAGCGGAACTTTAGTGCCAAAGCAAATCATTTGTAATTCATCACGACTGGTGTTCAGTATCCCTAGGAAGTGGTCTCCTGCAAATTCACCTTGCTGTGATCCAGTACCGGTCCTCTTCTGGGTTGAATAATGGCCAGCATCATCCAACCCAATTCTTGTGATTGGCATGGACATGTTCCCCGGGAGCTCTTCATTACACAAGTCTGGCCCCACTATACAGGGAAGAATTGCACTCTTTTGTCATTATGTTAGCACTACATCGTCCAGGTGGAAAAAATAATCACTACTTAGGAACAAAAGAATGACAGAAAGAGCGAATCAGCTAAAAGACTGTCGGATTAAGGTATGTATTTAATGGTCTTTGGTAAACAATGAGGGATTAGAGGGGGCTATGTACAAGCTAACATTCATAGACACACTTAGGTATTTGTTTTGATAAAAATATAGTTTCAGTGCATGATAAGTATCTTAGGAGAATGCACATTTTTGCACTCTATGTAAAAAACAAACTGCTTGCAGGAGTTTGGAAGTTCATTTCTGACTTTGCAGCAGCACTGTGGTGCAGGTAACTTTATTGTCAAGCTTGTCTAGTTTAAGTCAAGGTTTTCTTGGCAAAATGGGTATATGTGAATTTGCCTACAATGCATACATTTTCCAGTATTGGTAGAATGTAGGGCAGCACAATAGCTCAGTGGTTAGCACTCTTGCCTTTGCAGCGCTAGGTCCCAGGTTCGAATCTCGGCCAGGACACTATCTGCATGGAGTTTGCAGGTTCTCACCGTGTCTGCGTGGGTTTCCTCCCACATCCCAAAAACATGCAGTTAGGTTAATTGGCTTCCCCCTAAAAATTGGCCTTAGACTATATAAATGACATATGACCACGGTAGAGACATTAGATTTTGAGCCCCTTTGAGGGACATTTAGTGACACAACTATGGACTTTGTACAGTGCTGCGTAATATGATGGCGCTATATAAATACTGTGTAATAATAATATTAATAATAATTCCTTAACAAGATAAACACTCGGCAATATGGTGGGTTAGAAATATTCCTCTATACTTTTGCTGCTCTAACCTTTTTTTTTTTACATACAAATTAATTATACTCACCTCCAGGCAAACTACTTATTATGGTGTTACAATGCATATATGTTGACCCTGTCTTGGGATATACATAGCTCCTCTGCACAGTTCTGATAGACAGCACAGCCAACCTGGTGACCTAACTTTTATCTACTGCCGTTAATAAGCAGAACCTGGTCACCTCCTTGCCCCCAGCCTGTGACCTGACAGTGAAAGAGCAGAAGAGGTCTGATGATGCCATTACTCTTTTTAACGTGGGATAACTGATTGGCACTCAGTACCCACCCCACTGGGGGTTAAAAAGGAAGTGAAATTAAGTCAAATTCAGGTGCTTATATACACTTATAAGACGTAATTGCATTCGTTAGAGCATGGCTCGAACTGAATTTTTCAGAAACCATGATTTTCATCTTTGTCCAATAACAATTTAAAAAGCAAATGCTGGTACATCAAAGTTCAAGTATCTTCTGTGATCTAACTAGAATCTTACGCAGACTTGGTTGCAGAAATGGTCAAATTGATATTAACCGTCTCAGCTACCATGTCATCATGCACATGGTGTTAGTGATCTCCTTAGCGAAAAGCTTTATTGTTTCTTTTTAATGGCCCCTTAAGTTTGCAGAAACATTTATTTTTCAATGTGCTGCTGTGAGTGTGTTGGGTGCTTTAGCTGAGAGTCATCTCTGCGGTTGTGTAGTGTTATTGGGTATTTTTCAAGTGCAGGTAATTGCTCCTCCAGCTGCCTTGTGTGCGCTCGGGGTCATATCCCAATGGGCCTTCTGGCTCTTGAGAACAATAGCAAGCACACCTGCTTATAACTATATATCAATAATGGATTTCACAACTTTAGAGAGAAAACAAACATTTTGTTGACTAAGTTGTATTCATTCCATATTTTGTGGCTCTATTCGTACATCAAGTTTTCCTAAATTATAATATTATTAATACACAGTATTTATATAGCGCCATCATATTACGCAGAGCTGTACAAAGTCCATAGTCATGTCACTAGCTGTTCCTCGAAGGGGCTTACAATCTAATGTACCTACCTCAGTCATATGTCTTTATTACAGTTTAAGGTCATTTTTTGTAACCTAACTGCATGTTTCTGGAATGTGGGAGGAAACCGGAGTACCCAGAGGAAACCCCCACAAACATGGGGAGAACCTGCACACTCCATGCAGATTCAAACCTGGGACCCTGCGCTGCAAAGGCCAGAGTGCTAACCCGAGCAACTGTGCTGCTGGATTAATAACAATAAAAAGTGCTGAAGTATTTACCTTTTTTAAAAGCAAATGCTCCGCTTTGTTGGTAAAATTCACAGGCCGAGGCACTTGGTCACATAATTTCTGCTTATGAGCAAGATCACCCTAAACTCTGATCCATCCTTTCAGCAGAATTAACACGACTTCATGCTTTGGAATTGGTTATCTGAGAAGCACTAGAAGAAGCTTCAAAGCTAATCTCCAGACACTAACATTTTACATATATCCTCCAAAAGCTACAAAGTAAATAAAATTTACTCAATGGGCCCCAAACAACTTTGCTTATTCAGGCATTACCTTGTAAAAGTCAATATGCTGCACAGAGCCTGAGTTGTGGGAAGGACCCAGCAGACCCAACTACTACAGGATTCCTGCAAAAACTACAAGGGGGGGGGGGGGGGGTTAGATTAAAGACCAGTCGCCCTGCACAAGGAAAGAGAGCAGCAGAGACCGGTTATAATTACAGAAAGCTCCTGCACAGAGGAAAGATTGCACACTGAATTACTGGAATTATCTGGAATTGCACAGACCACAACAAGCATAAAGTAATAATTCCTAGTTATATGTAGAATAAATTTAAAAAAAACATTTGTATTAGTTTTAGATAAATTCTCCATTGTCCTATGTCTCCCTACTGGGGGGGGGGGGGTGCAGGGAAAGAAATTATGAAGCATAGTCAGGAGTTAAAATTCCTTGCAATGTTTTTGTTTTAT
This sequence comes from Pyxicephalus adspersus, assembly GCF_032062135.1. NCBI lineage: Eukaryota > Metazoa > Chordata > Amphibia > Anura > Pyxicephalidae > Pyxicephalus > Pyxicephalus adspersus. Next base: position 135,106,003 of record NC_092862.1, read on the forward strand.
TATTATTTTTACTATCTCTACCTTACTGTTTGGTAGGACCCAAATGCCCTTCTAATTCTATAGGAATCACAGGGGCAGGAACTGAAGGGACTGGATTCATCAACAGGAGAAATATTGACCAATGTTTTTAACTCTTCCCAAATCCATATATTAAAGGAAAACATTTTGGCTGCAGTTAGTCTTTTTTTTTATTGAGAGGCCCTGACTGGCAAATTTTGGATATAGTGTGTGTTACCTAGGTTTTTCACATATACATGATGAGAAACTAAGGCCGATGTCAAGATATTGAACTGAACCTCAGTGGCTTGGCGGAGCTTTAGGTGGAATGCGGCCTCCATTCCTACACCCTTGTTTATTTGGTAACTAGACCTCATTTTTAATCTGAGCTGTACACAGAATTTATATGCTGTATCAATTTCTGCCTCAAGATTGTGCTGCTGTGTGAAAAGGCTGACAGTGGACATAACACCAAAATTGGGTACAAGATCAAAGAACCCAATTGGAGACACCTTGTTAGTTAAAAACCATCCGGAGTTTCATTAGTGGCTTGGATATATAGATATTTTGCCTCATCAATACCAATTGAGCCTGCCCCCTTTCACTAGCTAATCACTAGATTTTTTTTTTTTTTTTGTGTTGAACAAAGGCAAACAATTTTTTAAATTGGCACCAAAATTTACCAAAACAGTGAACAGGTTTTGAAATGCAGCATACCCCAAAGCACTGTAATCCATTACCAAATTGTATACATATGTAAATTTAGGTGCAGGTTGGCAAGCCTTGGGATTTTTAGGGCATCCAATCAATATCATATACATGATTCATAGAAAAAGCATAAAAAAATTAATTTATTCAAAACTTCATTAAAAATACATAAAACCATCGAATTGATAAATACATTCATATGTTTGGTCTGTATTGTGCCAGTAGGCACTAAATGTTCGACGCGTTTCACGGGACAAGGTCCAACAGTACAACCGTAAACCCAAGCAAAATGGTCAACCACCAATAAAGCTCTATCTGTTAGGTAGAATACTAGTTCTGCATTTCAGATCATAATGATAGCTACAGCGACAACCCAAGGTGATTTGGGAAAGAACCGTGACATCCCCCCGCAGGGAGGTATACCGTGGTTGAATAACTAAAAGTCTGTTTGCTTGAAGACAGTTTGCCCATGTGTTCAATGTGCAGTATTGGGTTACTAATGTTATTATATATATTGGCAAAAAAACATTCACCAGAGTTGAAAACTGAGCTACAGATGTACTCAAACATCCAATGGGCTTTGTATAATTTACCATTATTTGGGTTTCCTAAAGCCTGTGCGATAGAGTGACAGTGAGGTCCTAGTTCGGCTGTTATCGCCTGAATTAGAGCCTTAATGGCAGGATTACTGAGTTGATTTCATTTTTAAAGAAAGATTCATCATCAGCAGATTTTAAAATTACATTACCATGAAAAGGCTTCTATGATGTTTTTAGCAAGTGGGTTTACATATACTATAAATCACTAGTCACTGTGTTCATAAAAACCTCTGCTATTCCACTTTGCATAATGTAATTTCATCCTGTTTGTCATCTCTAGCACATTTGTTTCTTTTTTTTTTTCATGTACAAATCAACATTTGCAGTAATTTTTGTTACAGTCAACCGATAATATGAACACAGCTTTCCCACAATCCTCCACCTGATTTCTATATATACAGAAATAATTATGATAAGCAGTAGAGATAGCTGGATGCATTTTGAGCCATATCCTGACTCCATGCTCAGTCTCATCCAAAGAATTGTGGGTTCCTCCTGTCAATTCCACTCGTGACAAGATAGGCTTGAACGGGATCCTTGCCATGCTCTCGGGAGTCGTCAAGACCCTTTGATGTGTATAGAGAGAGCCAAGATGTTTGTGTAATTAATGAGGCAGCTGCACTCAATTCCTGTCTTCTTAACATGAGCACAGATACCATAGAACATGAACATCTATACTACAACCCGTGTCTTTTGTTGTTACCTTAGCAGATATGGAACAAATATGAAATATAAAAAAAAATATTTACAGTATGTTGCCAAGAAGGAATACGCTCTGACAGCTGTTTCCTCTCGGGCAAGAATTTATTTTTACAAATGGAATATCCTTGAAAGAGCACTGTCAATGTCAGTTAAGGTTAAGCCACAGGTAAGGGAGATGTGAAAAGTAAACTTTGTTGAAAAAACATTTACACTAAGTTGTAAGTAGAACATGTCCACACAGATGAGTTTCACCAAAGACCTTCAGGAACAATATCACTCTGCCATGGAACCATCAATCTCTGCAGCCATTCTAGTGCTTGGAATAAAATAATACTCTGTCCTTGTGACCTCTTACAACCTAATCACAAAAAAATGGTAGAAATATATTAGAAAATGTTTTAGCGATGGACAAGGTTACAGTAATTCTAGAAAAGAATGTGATTCTAGGTCACCTTTGTAAGTGTGCTAAAACCAACTTTGGTTGCTTCAAACCATTAAAGCTAATTGAGGCAACAAATTTGAATAGTGTGTGGTCAAAATAAAGATATTGGACAAGGCTCAGAACTGCAATGCCGGCACCAACCCTTAGTTGCTGTCTTCTGCAGCCCAGAAGCTTCATGGATTATTATCTTCAGACTTTAATGCTCCCCAGTCTTGTTCATTGCTTCCTTCCCCAACCACTTGTCCCTAATTTCCTAATAGTCAGGTAATATAATGGGTCAGTAGGAAGGTGCAGGGGGATTATTTGACTTTGTGGGATTTAGGGTGCTCACAATGAAAACAATGTGTGTGTAAACATCAGTTTTAGCCTTTTTACGCTGGTGATTTTCCAGCTTAGATCCAAGACCAGGGGTGGACCTTAGAGGAGAATAGTGTGTCACTGCACGTGGGCCCTGTACCCTCCACAAACACAAAAGGGCCCCACGTGGGCTCCAAGTCAGTTCTGTATAGGGGGTCATTGTTGCCTACCTCTGCCACTGGCCAAGAGCTCAACTTGCTGGCTGCATAATAATCCCCCTGGTGGTATTCCCGAGTGTGGCTTGGGGTGAATTTTCCATACCAAAAGTGGTAACCCAGAGCCACACTCGGGGTGGAATTGCCAGGGAGTTTTAAAGTCCTACCTTTTTCCCACTTTCCAGCGGCGTCCTCCAGCGATGCCCAGCTAGGCATCTGCATAATCTCATGTCAATTGCTGTAAGAGGAGCTTGGAAGCCTTGGTTGATCACTGTGCCCACTGTGTGTTCTCTTCTTCCTTCATTCAAGATAAGCTGATGGCACATATGATTTTCTTGTTACTCCTGCCTTGTTTATAGTACAAGCATGCAATGATTTTGCTACCCATTGGTTTACTGGCCTTAAATGTGTCTTCCATTGGTAGATTGTGTCTGTCTGCACCTACAATCATTATCGAAATTGTAGGGTTATCCTAAAATTCCTTATTAGGGACAAGTATAATGAGCTTTTAATATAATAAAGTTTTACAATATCAATTTAATTCACTTTATCAAATGTTAAACTCAGTAGACTAAATTGATTTTTCTTCCATTTGCCTGGAAAATGTTTAATCTGTTTTTTTGTTCTGTACAATTCCTATGGATTGAAGCCATGCTGGCATTTTGGTAAAAACTTGAGTTTACTGTCAGGGAATTCAGAAATGTCTGCATGAAATAATCTGATCCTTTGTTTACGTCTTGAAAACCAATAAATGTTCAGTCCTGAGAGGAGCCTAATAAAAAAGGTTTAGTACCAGGATTTTAAATTTAATGGCAGTGACTTTGTGGTAACACAGTTTTATGATCTGCCTAGCGAGATAAACAAGTCTGAGTGCTTCCTTTGAATTAAAGCTCTGTTTTTATCTTTCATTAGGAATTAAATATGAACACCATATAATTTGTATTCTGGTGTAGGTGAGCCAATGTTACAAGAAGGTCCAAGTATGATAAAGAACTTGGATATTTGCACTGTTTAGGCCAGTTGGGCTTTGGTAATTTTTATTGTGATCCTTTGAAATTCATCTCAACTAAGCTGCACCAAAGCAGTCGGTGATGGACATGGGCTGAAGATAGTTTGAGCCAGCATTAAATTCAGTTAACCCTTATAGGTAATCAGTGTGTCCTCTTGACTTGGTGGTACTTAGCCTTTCTCTCTCACCTTGGCACTTACTGTATGTTGTACGTCCTAAAACGTATTCTGATGTCTCAATACTTCCAAATTACCTTGCGGTTCTTATTTTTCACACACAAATTGCCTCGAGTGATGTCCCATTGATAATATATCTTGTGGTCGAAAAAGAAAAGCATATTCAGCAGCAGAAGGAAGAATCTAATTGTATTGCTTAGAAACATTTGATGCCCCTGAAATGTTTTTAATGAAAGTAAACTGAAAGTTCGGTGGGGTTTTAAGACTTTTTGTACAACTATTACACAAATTTGGATCTTATGAAAGTCATTAAAAACTTTACCAGCTCTTCTTTTATCAAATGCAAAATGTTTTATTGAAAATTATATTAAGGTGTTGACAGCTATGCATCGTTGGATAAAAAAATCACATTCAAGTAAAGTGCAGAGTTTATTAAATCTTTTTCATTTACATTTCTAAGGACACTAAAATGTATTTTCACATATCCTTCCAGTATAACGAAAACCATACAGTGCTTTAGGGCTGAGGAGAAATAAGAATTTCAGATATAAATTTTAATCCTTTGCCGACCTCTCCCTTTTTCTCTTAGAGGATAATGTACTGCATTTCCATTCTAGGCAGCCAAATGTGTTTCATTATTAGAAATAAGTACACAGTAATTTAATTCCAAGCACCATATTCCAGGACAAGTGGAGATACCAGCAAATTCTCTGTTCACCTGCGACTGATGCAATTGTTGAGTTTTATAGGTCCCGGAGTGTAATCTTCAGACTAGTAAATTGGCATTTGAGGTGTGTCACAAACAATAATTTACTACATCTCACACTTTAACATACAGATTTTAAAAGCCATTACAAAAGCTGGCGCCACTCGAAAATTGTATGGAAGTAATAGTGCAGTAGTATGTGACTTGTAATCAAAAGACCTTTTAAATCTCTTACTCCTGGTTCTCATCTTTTCTGAATGGGGATAAAATGAAATGACACCTGCCTCAGTCAGTAAAAATGTGACACTATTTTCACAACAGTCAATGAAGATCAAAATCATAAACCTACTGACGGCTGGATTCAAAAACCACACTAAAAATCTAAATAAAAAATGAATCACAGAATGATTGAACATGCATGAAAGTCATTATGAAAACTCTTAATGTGGCTCAGTAGTGTGTATGGACCCCCACATGCCTGTATGCACTCCCGACTATATCCAGGCATGTTTCTAATGGATGACGATGGATGTTGCCTTGGATCAGGATATCCTTGAGCTTTTGGACAGTCTTTGGTGCTACTTGATGGAGGCAGATGCACTGATACATATTGTCCTAGGGAATGTGGTGGCCTACACAATCTGGCCTCATGAAGCCAGGCTTTGGCCTGCACCAGGATTAATTTAGGCCTCACTGCACCAGAGCAATGAATCAGAGCATTTTGTCCTAATACCTTACGGGAGTCAGCAGTTTTCAATCCAGAAATTTTTCTAAAAATTTAGGTGGGTGGAAGCCCCTGTATTGTGACCTAATATATCAGTAACCACCCATAAACAGCCAGATAGTTACTGAAAATTGCCAGTTGGTGCACCCGGCTAAAAGGGGCTGGGTTGAACACTGAATCAAGGTACCATTAGCTAGCAAATTGAGGTTGTTAAAGCCCCCCAAGACCATCACTGACCCACTGCCAGACCAGTTTTGCTAAATGATGTTACAGTCAGTATAACATTTATCACTTTGTGATTTGTATCTGCCAAATGTGCCAATCCTGGAAAGTGCCAATCAACATGCATGATACCGGGCTATAAAGAAGCCCAACTATGGAATGTCGAGCCTCCATACCACCCTCCTGGAGTCATGACAGGTCAGAAATATGTACACATGTAACCCACATGGGGTCATTTTGTAGGAGTCTGGCAGTGCTCTTCCTGTTCCTCCTCGCATAATATTTAGATACCTGTCCTGGTGCTGGGGTGTTGCCCATCAAGGCCTTGTCTAGTTCTCCTTGTGTAAAGCCCTATTTCCTGGCATCTCCTTCATGCTGAGACCATGTTTGGGAGATACACCAAACCTTTTATGCGATGACACTTATGGATGTGCTGTCCTGGAAGATCTTGACTACCAGTTCAGTGGTCTACATGTACTACATAATTCTACTGTACACTACTAGTAGTGACAGGGGCAATAGCAAAATGTAAGAGTAGTGGTAAAAAAAATATGTATGTGTATATGTATATGTAAATTTTAATCAGTATCCTTAAAATGAAAGGGCCACTTTAAGTCATAGTGTTTTTCACTGTCAGGTTTCATTTAGTTTCTAAGATAAAACTTAGAGAAGGACAGGATTATAGTCGATCGTTGACTCTTCTATGTAATTATCCTGCCAAAGATAGCACCCTCTAAGGCAGCCACAGACACATGGAGAAGCCACTGCTTTCTTTCATGTTTTTTATGTAATGTATTCAAATATATTGAGATACATGCAAAATCAATTTCCTTCCCGTGAGAGCCCCCATTCACAGCACTTGTATATTTAAGGTTATGGAGCATACAACAGGCAGACAATTCAAACTCCTGGGAATTTTTATATTTAATGTCACCGTGACAGATTCAGTCCAGCAGATGTACCCTGATAGGATGTCAGAATTTTATATTGTCCTGTCCAAACTCCTGCTTATTGACTTGATGTTTTTGTATGTTAAATTTGAGAGCAACAAGCTCCATCAATTTTGTGTATTGTCAAATATAATCCTAGAGCAAACCTTTGCAGTCGCATAAAAGTGCAGAACAGGTTACAGAAAATACAATGCTGGTACTTAGCAATGCCGGCAAATACCTCTAATACATGTGGGTGGCGGAGTGCCAGATCTTGATAGTACCGGGAAGTGTCACAACTAGCTTGTATAACTGCCCTGGAATTTTGAGCATTTGGAGTATATTAGGATATATGAAAGTGTTGCTAATGGGCTGCATTGTATCTCTATTAATTTCTTTTATGGAAATGATACACTTACTTTACACCTAACTCATTTTAAAATGCTGTGAATAAGGCGCAGTAAATAGTATATGATCCAAGTCTTACCATTTGTATAATTGGTAAAGCAGCCACAGCCCTTCTACCCTCATCATTGGGCTGCTAAGTGTTTGTTCCTTTTGTACAAACTTAATTTCCCTCACAGCTAGGGCTTACCACTTATGATTCTTATTTGTTGGAGAGCATTAACTCTAAAGGGGACTTGAGCAAAGAGACCACCAATATGATGACAGGGTGCAGGCTGTTTTACCATGACTCTGGCTGCTTTACTCAATGACCAATTGCATTCAATTGGGCTTCCAGGTCAGTATTATAAGGACACTATTCTAGCTATAGTGATGCTGCAATGTTATTTTTTTTTTTTTTACAAAAGTAAATTTTATGTGGTCTTATCAACCAACAGAGTAAGGTTTCAGATTCATTACTTTAAGTTTAATCTGCATTTTGTGAGACAGGGTTCACTTCTTTGCTAAGTCTGCTTTGCATATTATTAAAATAACATGAAAATGTAAACTGCCTTTTCCCTATACATGTCAATTTAAATGCAACCTAAAGCAAGTTATAAGCATATCAAGAAATTGTTTATGGAAGATACTGTGTTTGACATTTTGTGTTTGGCTGTTGAAGTTGAAGCCTATGTGCATTAATTCCTAAGGCAAAACTCCGGGCAACGCCCTCCACTAACGTTAACCCCCCTGCTTTAGCTCATTCTACAATTTGTGAAATCAAAAGGTAAAGCCCTAAATACTTACCTGATCCTGTGGTCACAAGCCAGTGGGTCCCAAGTGTTTCTTCTTCTGAACTGGGAGAGCCATTCTTGGGGTGCCAAAATCCAAACAGGATTTATATAGAACCAACATATTACGTAGGGCTGTACATTAAATGGGGGTTGCAAATGACCGCGAATACAGACAGTATCACAGGAGGAAAGGACCTTGCCCCGAAGAGCTTACAATCTAGAAGGTGCGGGAAGTAGGACACGATACTTTGTAAAGTGGAGCGGTATAAAAGGAATACAATCACCACCCCAAATCCCTAATACCTTTCTTATCTGTCTCCCCTTTGCACCATGTAATGCAACCCCTTGCCTAATCTGCTTTTGCTTTTCTTCCCAGCTCCAGGCATAACTGTTCACTAATTAGCTATATTGCTTACCAACTGACAGGTCAGATTGGATGACCGGTATCTTTATATTAGTGTTTTCATATATTTAACGTACATATTTCATATGCCATGAATTCATTTTATATTTTCGGGAATATCTTTCTGCAATTCATCTTTATGCCTTAGCAGTTTCCTGGGTATGTTGCATATTTTATTTTATTTTTTTTAGGTACAGCTACAGTGTTGGCAAATGCCAGCAATGGCAATTCTTATAAACGGATTAATTTGACATCTAATGCATACTGCATTACAATGCCACCTCCCCCATTGGAAAAAAAAATCAAGTATGCTTATTGATTATGGAAACCTGCTGTGCTCAGCATATTCCCAGAAATATTATGGATCTGTTTCCACTGCTGGAAATGAAGCTATAAATTTTGTGCCCCTGCTAACACGTTATCTTAATACAGTAGAACCTGTATTATAATTGCATTTGCGTTGATAGCAAGCCATTCATTCCAGCCAGCCATTAAGTAATGTGTTTACTTCAATTACGCTGACCTTCCTTGAAGTTAGCACAGAGCAGGTCACAAACAAGTGTGGGTTTGTTCATGCAGAGTGTATAATTAAAGAGAGGTCTGTGCAAGTTTGTGCAAGTCTGTGCTTGCTGCTAACAGGCCAGTGTCCTCACGCCTACGAGTTTTAAGTATTTAATGTCCATTTTGAGAATAACATTAGCACTGCTCATTACCATTCACATGTCATATGAATTATTATCCCAATGTCAGCATTACCAATTTACATTATAATTGTGAGTATACAAAAGTACCCCTTTCTTGCCATGGATAAAATAAATGCCGTTTCTATAATCACTCAAATGGCTTAAAGCCTAGACCTTGTCTACCAGGGCACTGTGGGTATTTTATGCAATTAGAGACTGCAGTGAGCCTTCTTTCATTTAAACAAACATTGGTTGACTTAGAATGAAATAGGAACATCAGCATGGTACAGTCTTGTGCAACTCTACGGTCTATGGCCTACTTATATATAATGAGGATATATTTTGATGAACACCTATTTTACATGCTGATTATTCCACTGCAACATTTCTGTTCCAGGGTGGGTCTGCTCTGTCCTTTCTGTGTCAGTGGAGGAAGCCATGGTTGCCACATTAACTTGACTTCAAACATTTTGGCCTTCATCCTTCTCCATTACATAGGGAATTATAAAATTTGTATATTTGTGAAGTCTAATTTTTCCAGGTCATTTTATATCGAGAATTAGTCACATTCAACTGGACTTGTTCTTGTAATCTTGAAGACCTTTGACCTTCTTCCCAGTCCTTTTATCCGTTCTACCACCATACCACAAAATACCCCAGCATTTCATCATTTGATACCTTCAGCCATATAATTTGACAGTTTAACTCCTATGCAGACTTCCTGACACCAAAGATGGCATTATATCACTAGAACAGGGTGGTTCAACTAATTTCACACCTCCTGGTCTTTGACAATCAATGTCTGCCCTGTCACATTCCATGGTTGTTACATTAGGTGTTTGTGCTAAGTGGATATATATGCTGGAGTATTTCCTATACTGGTAGTACCGATGAGGTTCTATCAACATTACAAGAATGAGTCAGGCTGACTGGTACATGATCTAGAGATTAATTGTAACTACTACTAGATATAAAATTAGTAATTTACATACAAAAGATTGCATTGCATTGACTTCTCTCCAGGTAGTGACAAGTATTCTGCATTTTAGTAAGGTACTTGCTTTAAATGTTCTTGAAAACAAACTATTGCAGCCACCACATCTGAGGACCAGTACGTTTTTGGATTTTGATATGCTTTAGGCAAGGACAGCCCTTATTGGATATAATTGGTCAATGGACTATCCAGACATCTGGTCCCTATAAAAGGGGAAGGTCAGTGGCAACCCCATGGGTGTCACAGGAAGGGAGTGCTTTAAAAATATTACTCAGAAATACTTATTTTCTAAATAAAGAGGAGTTTATATTGACTGAAGCCCTTGTGACTAATATACAGTTTTAAATGGGATATCTTATTAATATGTCTGTGAATGTTCTTATTTTCATTTTATATGTATCAGCAGGTAGTCAGATTCAACTGGACTTGTTCTTGTAATATTGAAGACATTTGTCAGCTTGCCAAGCCACTTTATTAGTCTTACCAGTGTGCGAAAATACCCCAGAATTTCAAAAACTGATATTTTCGGCCATATAATTTGAAGGTTTAACACCTGTAGAATGTACTCCGTTTGGGGTGCCTTGTTTTCAGTGAAGGACCAATGGATCTTACAAAAGGGAAAGGTTTATTTACAGCTTAGGATATTATATACATATGATTTACAAGACAAAAGGAAGAAGGTAAAGGGGTATATAGAAAAGGGAGCAGAAAGGGCTCTAGCTCTATCTCTAGCACATGGTGATTCTCACTCACACACCCATACACACCAGGGTTTTCACTCATTGGACCACACCCCTCTGCAAGTCCAGAGCAAATCACATTGTTGATTCATCCTTGGTGAAGTCTTGATGAAAAGGTCACACAGATTGTCCTTGTCCCAGTCTTGGGATTGTTATCACAGACCCCTGCCCCCTCCAGGAAGACTGAAGCAATATTAAACTGGTTCGGTCAGGAACTACCACCAGGTGGTCAAACTGGCCAAGGCGTTACTGATCCTCAGACATCCACTGATGGAACATGAATCGTTCTCTCTGCTCAGCAATCCTTGGATGGTTGTTTTAGGGACTGCATCTGTCTCCATAGATAGTGAGGTTTATAGCTTGCTTTCAAGAAAGCAGAGTCATCATTACATACAAGTCATATTCATATCAATTTTGGTCACTTCCAACAACACCTATGCAGACTCCCTGGCACCGAGGGAATATGTAAATGGAGGTGCATTGTTGCAGGTCTATGGATACAGTAAATACTATTCATTAAAATGCCTGAAGGTTGACTTATCTGGGAAACCCACACTCATGTCTAATATTACAATTTCCAGAGCCACCAGTAAAGTCACTGAGCCTCACCTCTGCCTCCTGGAAGAGATGATTAAAAATTCCTATAATAAGTGCATTGTTGCAGGTCTTTGAGTTCTCAACTCCCCCATGGGGTACATTACCATTGCTGAAGCCTTCAGGAAGCCACATTCCATTGTATTTTTATCTTTTTCATTCCAAAGCTTTGGGCACAGTACATTTATAAGTGGATTACACCTTTAAGACGTTGTTCATTCTTACAATTTTGTCTTACAAACGATATTGTCCCCAGACAGAAACTTCTGCCAAGACAGAGATTAAAAGTGTGCAGGTATTATTTAATGTAATGTCTTTCATCATTGTACATGTGTGCCAAATATCTGTGTGAATCCAGCTGTGCCGAATTAACATGCAATTCCCACCAGGAATAACACCAAGCTCTTCATTGTCTTACTGTAGACTTGAAATAAACGCTTCTTTTTTAAACCACTTTCATCTCGTGTCTTACAGGGCTGAACAGAAAGGTGGAGTTCTGACCAAACATGTTAGATAAATAAATGATAATTAAAATGAATAAAGTAGAACTTTGGTCACTCATAAAAAAAGGAATAATCAAAAATGATATTGTCCCTCTGCAAAGTTTCAGAAATACTTGATATTCTGCCAACTTTATGAATCTTTCTGTGATAGGGCAACAACAGAGCTGCACTGTTCCTAAATTGAGAACAGGGTTGGCACTCATAGCCTGTGTCTGTGTCAATCTGCAGGGGGTGTAGCTATCAGCATTGTCACATGTGATTCTGGAGCCTGTATATTTTCAACAGCTGGTCACACTCGGATCCACCCCTGCTTATTGGATTGACCGCCCTACCTATGCCACTGAAATCCTCCCACTGGGAGGGGAAAGTATGTGAGGCACAAATGAATTGGCTAACTCACTCACTTTGTGAGACTTGTGTGCCTCATAATACTCTGGATTTAGGACCTGGGTATACTGTCCCACACAGGCCTATGGATGAACTTTAAATGTAATAGTTATGTGTATTGGATAAAAACTATAAGAATGCTATGAAACATTACCTTGTACCAGCAAAAACTTAGTTGACTTTTAAAATTGTAAATTTTCATTAATTTCCTCTCCAAGAAACACAGATGCATGTGTGCTTCCGCTAAAATTCTCTTCTGAAAAACATTTGTTTCAGCCGAATTCTTTATCCTCTTCATGGTGTAAATTAATAAGGAAGAGATATGAAAGGCATTTGAATTTTCGTTTGGATTAATTTAAATGGCTTTCGCATTCACCGTGTGCATCGCGGAGAGTAACTTTCCATAGCGTTAACTACGTTGCTGGAAAAATACAAAAGACGCCGTTTCTTTTTGACTAATTTGGACATGTCAAGCTATGCTTAATTGGACACTGCATTTTATCCCTGCTCATTGATCTAGGCTTATTTTTCATGAAAGCATTTCAATACTCCAAGAAGCCATCATGTATAATTAGGCATGGTGTCCTGCACGGCATACACGGCTGCAAATTAGGCTAAAATCCTACCCGCCGTGTAACTGTCTTCTCACAGATATAACGATGCCCATATGCTGATGTGACTGCCACTTTCTCCCTTCCATTGAACCATAGACCTGGATGTAGTCTTTGCTACAGCTGACAGAGGAGTATGGATTTCTAATGCCAGTGTCGCTGCTAGGGTTTTTTTTGTTTCTTTGGAGATGCTTTTTAAACCGGGAACATATAATTAAAGGTCAATTTTCCCCAGAATCGTTATTTCACTTTTAAGTGGGCTTGGAGAGACAATGTCACCCTTAAAGCTGTACACCTACTAGAGACCAACCACCAACTTAGGTTACATCGCGTTTGCTAGTGCTCCATTAGTTTAAAAAATCTAAAATCCAGCTAAATGGCCTGTTTATTTAGCTAACTCCACTAAATCTTGATGCACTGCTACTTTTACTTTCTAAATTGTGAGAGTCTTTATGAGGTGGCCACTTTGTGGCTTTTCCAATTCAGTGCCCATTGGATTTCCACAAGTCCTAATGGGGCCTTTAAAAGACTCTAGCAGCTGGACAAGCCTAGCAACAAGTCATTTGGCATCAGTCCCAGTTGGCGTACATCATCAGTGGCCCCTATGACCGCTATGTGGGGGTTTGCGTAGCACCAAGCTCTGGTAAGTAGGGACAGGGTGTTTTTTTTTTGTTTGTTTTTTTTTTTAACAGGTAAATCTACTTTAAATCTTTCTAGAGCTCCAGTTTGTGTTCTACATGTTCATAATAAAGTTATCCATTTTTACATCAAAGCTTCCCAATTATTTTATTTTACATTAGAGAGGTTTTATCATGCCATAGTTTGGCTTCATAACATCAGCAGACATTGAGCAAAAATGAGAATTGTAATGGTCATTTCATGGAACTGCAATGCCAGAGAGATGAGAGAAACTAGCAATTGATTCAATGTGCCAGCAGCTTCACAAAACTTGAATATCAATTTTGACTGAAGTTGACCATTACATGTTAAAAACCTGTACAATGTCAGAATCTGTTGAAATGATTTGTATTGGGCCTGATGCTTCTGCTGATTAGAATTTTGCTCTGGTCCAAATGACTTCAAAATGTTCCTACATATAACACTTGGTGGTGTTGGATCTGCCGTATATATGATGAAGGTATAAAATTCAGTATAGCATTTAACACAGACAACTGGCATACATCACACCAAAATATGACAATCATTGGCCTACAGTGAAAAATACAAAAATGTAAAGCAGATATAAACTTATTGACTGGAATCTCTATTCTCATTTTTAGCATTGTTAAAGCTCTAGCTTTTTTTTTTTTTTTTAATATTATCTGGTGAACCTGCCATGATGGTCCAAGTTTAGGTAATAACTGTTATCTGGTGACAATGGTGACTGTGCAATCTCAGCAAGTCTGGTGACTGCAAGTGGCCATTTCAACACATCAGGCCTGGTTTATTAATTCTCTCCACCACTGGTGAAGAACCATGGGAGAACCTGGATGATCCAGCAAACCTGGAACTGATCTGGTGCAGATTGAAAACATTCTATACAAGGAATAAAAGGTCTTCCTCCAAGTGTTAAACTTTGTACCGACCCCAAGTATGCAAATTAGGAAAATAAAGAGAATAGAAGGAGTTGGGGATTGGTTTTCAGCAATTATATGTGTATTGGATATTAAAGAGGTATAGAGAATCAAATGAACATTAATACATCACATCACAATACATATTACATAGGTAAAGCACTCCCATTTGCAATTTCATACACAAAAGAAACCCTAATAGGTTCAACAAATCAATGGATGACACTGCTATAAGATCTCATTTCCCTACACGTTTCGCTGACAGGCTTCTTTAGGGGATATACTGAGAAGGTTAGATAGTTTAGGAGGATTTTCATTAGAGGGCAAAGCCCCCCCCCCAAGGTAGGTTGATTTATCAAGCTAACTCAAGGTAGGTGGTGTTATAGTGGTATTCTAGTATCCAAAATTCCCCAGTAGTTTCGTTGGACAGAGTAAAGAATGTGCTGGTGTGGCAATTTCCACTGTGTTCACCATCAGGCACACTAGAAATTCCATTTCATTGCTGAGGATTCCTTAGGAAAGGTAAGAAAGAAAAAAAAAAGATTGAAGAGTGACTCTATCAATAGAAGAGCAGTGTTGGTTTTATTTATTGTTTGCATTGTTAGTTTACATACACTTTAATAAAGTTACTTTTTATCTTCTGGATCAACTATGTCTATAGTGATTTTATCTGGGATATGTTTATTTCCTTATTGGTTGAACTTGATGGTCTTTATGTCGTTTTTCAACCTGACCATGTAACTATCATGGAGATAAAAAAAAGAAAGAAAAAAAAAAGATAATTGTTTAAAAATTCCCATGGATTGTTAAGTGTGATGGAACTCAATGACCTGCAAAAATCCCTGACTTTGCCCTACTGAATAGTGTTGGAATGAATTGTAAGGCTAATTATGAGCCTGATCTTCCCCTTTGGGACACAAAGTCCCATAGACATTTTGGTAAAAGGCTTCCCAGAAAAGTTGACACTTTTAAAGCTGCAAAGTGAGAGGCCCATCCCCATGTTAATGTTAATGATTATGGAATGGGATGTCCAACAAACTCATGTAGGTATCATAGTCTGAAGTACAACAAGGTTTTGGACATACATCATAACCATGCCCTTTACCAATTATTTGCCATTGATGACTTGGTGGCTGTGGTGTTTAAGCATTTCATTTTTACATTCTTTTGTAACAACGAAAATATTTGCAAGTTGAAGATATTGCACATTGTCTCATAAGAACAAGCTAAGTGATAGTATATAGGCTTAGTGAGTATGTTATTTCCATGGGTAAGACAGGTCTGCATTTTATGCAAGTTAATATATTATGAAATTCTGTCTTGCAGAAGTTCCAATCTGCAGAAAACACGCAAAGTTACCGTATTCATATATAACGATTAGCAATAAACATCACGCGAACAGCACTTTCCGACGACATTAAATTTCATTTCAGCAATTTTTACAGTTAGAAGAAAATATAAATAAAACTCAGATGGCAGAAAGCAGATAATTTCGGTTGAAGGCGAACGCCAGCCACTGCGCATAAACTTCGTTTTTAATCAAGATAAATGCCTTGGTAACCTGTTTTTTTAATCATTGTATATTACAAGAGAAATGTGTTTATGCAGCTGTTTCGAATATTTTACATAAATATCTTTCTGTACGAGTGGACAAATACCTCATTTATGCATGAAGAAAAAAAAAGAATTTTTTTTTTATATCTTCAAATTTTTTTTTTTTGCTCTCTTATCAACATATTGGATGTTTAAAGGCTGCGAGAGGAAAGTTGTCATGTGCAACCGTGAGTTATTCCAGAAAGCCATTGATTTCATGCAAATCCAAAGATTATTTAGCAAGCTAAGATTTGATCTGTGTCAGCTGAGCACTTGTTTGCATATTCTCCTGACAAGTATCGTGTGTCTGCCCTGAAACCCTCCGATACTTAATATTCTAGTCATTGCAGTGCACATATTTAAATACTTGGTTTTCAGGCAACTGATGTAATATCTGTCTGGCATTTGTTGGCCCATCTCACTTTAATTCACCTTTCCTTTACTTCATTGCTGCTGTAGTCCGCTGGCTGGAGCAGAGAAGATGCCGAATACTTGGATATAGAGGAACATCCGGTGACTCCTCTTACATGCAATGTGCTCATAATTGTGCATCATAGAGTCCCCTTTATAGTACCCGATTGGCCAATGCACTGGGGAAGGGTGCTTGGCAGAACATGTACCATAGATTGGTGAGAAGAAAAGTCTTCTCACCAAAGGTGAATAGATGATATGGTCACCTTGGAATTTTTTTATGCCTTTTTTCCCTGCTATTCTTAGTAAAAGTGCAATATTTATTGGTGGCATGGTTGGCTTAGTGGCTATCAATCTCACCTTTTCAGTATTAACGTTGATATGTTTACCCCATCACTCCGGTTTTCACCTCCAACCCAAAAACATTGATTTAGGTTTATTGGCTTACCCCAAGAAATTGGCCTTAGGCTGCAATAATGACATATGACTATGGTAGGGACATTTGTGAGCCCCTGTGAAGGACAGTTTGTGATATGACTATGGATCTTTTTAAAGCCCTGAGTAATATGTCTGCATACTATAAATACACGCTTTGCTATGCTGGCTACCCCAAAAGTACTGGTGACTGGCCCATAAGTGCCAAATGTAGATTAAAGATACACTAGTCCCTAAAGAAATCAAACCAACACTCCCCTTCATTAAAGAAGTATTACAATTACGTCTTGGGGGGCTTAGTCTCCTACCACACCTCCATCTCTCTGCTCAATTGCAGCCTTTCCCAGTTTCTCAAGCCTTGAACACTTCTAGAATTGTAAGATACATGTGACTCCAGACATGCTTATGGTTCCTTTATCCAACCCCTGTCACTACACAATACAGTAGAAATGAAGGGGTTGGATTCCAATTTGCCGGGAAAGACAGGCATACAATACTCCTGAAAGTGTTACATTTCCAAGGGATCAACACCGACTGCAATGCTGGAACGAAGGGAAGGTAGGAGATCCAGTGCAATGAAGATGTGTGTCGCGCATAGAGAGACAGGACCACTAGGGGGCGTATGGAGGTGGTGTGAGCCCTGAGAAGGGCCAAGGGGCAGAGTCTAAGCCATACCAGGTTTTTAGTTATGGTATTCCCCTTTGCTGCTCCCATAACAACTACATAAAAGCTTATGTGGGACATTAAGGGCATTTGGAGAAGCTGGGTTTCACCTTATAACGTGAAGGCCTACGTTTTCTGAACAATTGTCAAAGGTTCAATATTCTCACTGAGATTTTGGCTGTGCCAGTCATGATGTTACTCCTCTTGAAATAGGAGGTGTCCAGTCTGGAGAATGAAACCCCTTTGCTATGCTGAAGATAAATATTTAGTGTCAAAAACTCAAATTATGAGATCCTTTCACTAAGGTTCTTAAAAACCCCACTTTCAGCAAATTATTTTTTTTGTTTTACTGGTAATTTGTTTTGGTCAGTGTAGGAAATGGGCACATACAGTGAGAATAGTTGAGTTACAAAAGGACATATTTCAGGAATGAATTTAAACACCCAATAAATGAATGGAAAGACCTCATCTTTGCTTGGATGGCTGCATTGTTTTTATTGGGAAACTACTTGCCTGAAACAATGGCCCCTGCCACCATGCGAGAGAGGAGGGGGGTCTGATTTTGGCAAAAAGGGAGAGGCTCCACACTTTTTGCCTCCTTCCTTCTTTGGCAAGACAGAATTCAGAGGATGTTTTATAGTTAAAATGAGGGGACACATGCTTTTGGACTCCTTTTCTGTATCTAGGAAGGCCCCAAGCCTATGAATGGGTATAGTTTTAATATTAGGGGGGTCTTTTTTTAATTATTTGTATTTTGCAAATAAAAAATACAGTAATGTTCCCTTTATTTACATTGCATTCTTTTGAGGCTACACCTGTCTCCCCAGTCCATTACAATACAATAGGCTTTCCTGCAGTGTAGTTTGTGAAATTGTAACTTTTACAAAAGTGAATCTGCAAGCATTGGGATGCTAATGAGTGACTTTCTAATGCTAATTTACTAATATCTAATGAATCTTTCTGGTGCCTGTTTTATCCTCCATATGTACAAAAAATGTTGTACTTGGGAAATACTTCTATAAGTCCCCCTTAACTCCTTCCCTGAAGCAATTTTGTCTGAAAATAAAAAAAAAAAAGAAATCAATAGCCTAATAAATTTGGATCATGTTCCATGGGTGTACCAAACATCTCTAGTTAATTGCAAAGTTCCTGAACCATTGAAGTCAGCAGCCATAGACTTTAATACAATCTGTCAACTTGAAATTTCCATAATTTTACCATGAACTTGAATTATTCATCAAATTGAAAATCATCAGATTTTGTCCATCCCTAATAGAGCATACATCATATGTAAAATACCCAAGTAGCAACACAGTTGAAAACTATTTGATTTTTTTTTTAAATCCATGTCTCACAAACACGCTACATCCCTGGCAAATGGAGAAATAAAGTTTTTAAACCATTAATGATACAGCAACAAACACAAGTGGAATCCTACAGTAACATTTGCACAGGTTGACAAGCTGCAGGAAAACAAGATACCATCTTCACCACTTGACTGCCAGTTGTAATTGCTGGCATTAAATCACAAGCATGCACAAACAATATTCCAATTCCTTGTATGATATTAAATGTAGAAGTGATGGAGCTGAGAAAACAATTAGCCTAAGTAGATGCATTTAACGACCTTATGCATGTGAATCATAATCATATTCTGGTAATGGTTTCCAGTGATAGTCCCCTCCTGTGAACAAATGTGAGCACACATAGAATACATTATACTTGCATGTAAATAGAGGTGAGAGGTGAAATTCTGCTGACACACATAGATAACCCTCTGCTTTTCTTCTCGCTGGTTTCACTTAGCTGTTACTTTGCTTTACTGATAATGTCTGTATGAATCATTCCATTGTGATGGAGAAAAAGTCCAATTTTATTATCAATTAGCATAAAAATACCATACATGGTGCCTTGCAAGAAAGCTATGATACTCGGGTCTAATGACCATGGCCTGATCCATTTATTTGAAGCAAAATAAATTAAAGACTGATAATGGAAAAAAGGTAGCTTGGCGTTTTACTACCAGCAGAGCAGAGAATTTCATACTCCTGTTTGTGGATACCCTAGATGGAACCATAGATGGAACTGCCCACTACAACCATTGCCATTCTAGCCATGGCTCTTTATTTTCAGGAGAAAGTAGACGTGGTAACGTTACATATTGGTAGAATGAATATAGTCCTATGAAGAGTTCTCCAATGACCCACGACAAGCCCAGAAAATCATACATTTTGTGCACAAAAACACCCCTTGCCTCACCTCTCAAACATTTCTTTTTGATCAATGAACTCAACTTTCTCATTAAAGAGCCTTTAAGGAAGATTTAGGACATGGCCAAACATATAATTTAGCTGCCCATATTCCTGGATCTTCTGATTTTTTTTTAATGGAAGTAACCTTTGTTTATGCTTATCTATATCCTTATGAGATCAATAGAAATAGGTCCTTTGTATGGTATTCAAGTTCTATTGTGTTATAATTTTGTTTAACATACTGTATACATTACAAATAGTGATTTTGACATAACCTAAGATTATACATAACATAAGATTATTCCACATTCTCTCTTTCTGCAAGTTTTTGTTTTTTGTTTTGTTTTTTTTACATTTAACATATTTACCTCTTTGTGACAATGTGATATTGTACTTTGATAATACAATACAAATATATACCAGTCAGTATAAAATGTGATATTAGATGGCAACCATAAAATACATAATATATTCTAAGACAACCAATATGTCACTGCACTTTCATCATGCATCCACCATAGTATGACCAAGAATTTCTGTTTTTCAATAATGTTTCATAGTATGATCATGAATTTATATTTTTTCATTAATGTTTTCCCATCTACTTTGAGCCTTTCTTAAGATGGATCAAATGCTGAGTAATTGTTGTTGGTTGGTGATTGAGAAGAATGAGATGTGGGGTGACTAAGATTACCTGGAAAGCAACATGTTGAAAGGTTACATAAGTTACGGTACTGAATAATGAGGTATTGGGGTTAAAATATTCAAAGGAGCATTGGGTTATCACATGTTGAAATGTATTGAGGTTGGGGTTTTCAAAGCCAGGACAATCGAGTGAGATTATTGGATGCATAAGGTTATTGGTGTGTATAGGATTTTGCAATTAGGGTGTTGATTGTATGAAGTACCGGGGTGCTTGATGCCAAGTTGGTAGATTCTGTAGTTAGATGCCAGGTTTTTGAAACACAATAATATATGTGGAGAGTCAAACTTTCCTGTCCTCAAAGTTCAGGCTAGGCCAATTTTTGTTTCCTTACTCCATCATCCAACCATTTTAGCGATACCATATTGGTAGTTACTTTTTTTTATAAATTGATTAAAATAAATATTTTCAAGGTTTGTCTTAAAAAAGTCTCTGTGTGCATTCCTTCATACAGGTACCAATACCATGATTATCCCCTATGGCTTCAACTGAGAACACTTGAATACTTCTCTACTGAAATAGATTATAATAGACATTGTCACCCAAATTTATCACACCTAAAATGTCGTAATTTCTCATTGCTTGCAGTGTATTAGAATCATTCTTTTTTTATGCCATACTTTTTATATCTTTGACAAGGGAGCTGTTATATGACTTTGGACATTTCTACGTTAAAAAAAAAAAAAAAAATAGCTGACTTTCCAAATTTGATGTGTGTCTGTGAGGTTGCCATTCTGCCAAATAAGTAGGTAATAATGAGCTACTAGTCCATGAAGCAGCTCTAAAATACGCTTCATAAGACATCCAGGGAGTTACATTACTCATCCAACTTAATAAGATAACGTGACCTCTGCAATGGAAGGATTAAATGGCAGCAAGAAGCAGTTTGTTCATTCTCCTGAGCTCCACAATATTCCTATAAAGAATATGAAACCCTGTTTAAGAACTTTTATTTGACTGAATTTTTGTCCCTCTTTCTCAAATAAGTAACTTGTGTAGGTAAAAATTATCTCTGCCCACACATTTTCTTTTTTTTATGATTATAGTGTTTTTTTTAGCTGATCTCAGTTTATTGCTCACTTTACATTCTTTATGCAACCAACTGATTGTTTAAATCATTTACGTCTGGAACAATTGTTTCACACGAAACAAAGAGGTCTATTTATAAATGTTGTTACCCAGGAGTTACCCAACCTTTACCCATAATTTGCATATTTTTCAATTTGGGTTCAGTTTAAAAAATTGTATGATTAAAAGTATGAATCATAATTTATTATGTTCAATTTCAATACTATGTGTAAATTTTAGGTAAGAATAGAGAACATCTGAAGTAAACCTAATCACTAAAATTTCATGTAACCTTTCACGTGTTAAAGCACCATTCAGGCCAAAGATAACAAAAATTAATAAGTAGTCAGAGATTTTCTCTGGAGAACCTATTTCAGGTATTTATGTTTCCTGAATCTGTTCATCAGCATCATTCAGCTCACTTTCAAGCTCTTTTCAGCTCTTCAAGGAATGACCCCAGTCAATGCTTTTTTCTTCCCATTCAGCAGTTATTATTATGATTATTATTATTATAGATAATACTATTTATATAGCGCCAACTGTTTAGGCAGCGCTGTAAATTAAATAGGGGTTGAAAATGAAAGACAATTACAGACGCAGGAGTAGAAGAAAGCCCTGCTCAGAAGAGCTTACAATTAGTGTTAGTCGAATATCTCACTATTCGATTCGACAGCTATTCGATCGAATTGTGAGAAATTTTCTGGGTAATCAAATGCCAAATTGGAACACCATTGATGTCAATGGTACGAGAATTCAGGTTTTTTTTTTTAGGGTCTTTGAAGGGCTGCTAGAGCAATCAGATTGCTCTTGCAGCCCCTTTACTAGTGTATGTGTTCTTGGATAGAGTTTCTCTATCCAAGAACCATAGGTGATGAATGGGGACTTGTAGTGACCAGTGTTCTTGGATAGAGATACTCTATCCAAGAACACATAGTAGTAGCACAGCATGGCAACAGCGATCGCTATTGCAGCACTGTACTTTGTGTTCTTTGATAGAGTTTCCCTTCCAAGAACACAGGGCACTAAAGGGGATGAATCCTTGAATGGCCTAGTCAGTCACCTGATCTGAACCCAATTGAGCATGGATTTCACTTGTTGAAGAATAAACTTTGGACAGAAAGGCCCACAAACAAAACAGCAACTGAAAGCCGCTGCAGTAAAGGCCTGGCAGAGCATTAAAAAGGAGGAAACCCAGCATCTGGTGATGGCCGTGAGTTCAAGACTACAGGCTGTCATTGCCAGCAAAGGGTTTTCAACCAAGTATTAGCAATGAACATTTTATTTTCAGCTTTTTAATTTGTCTAATTACTTTTGAGCCCCTAAAATGAAGTGATTGAGTTAAAAAAAGGCTTTTGTCCCTCACATTTTTATGCAATCTTTTTGTTCAACCCACTGAGTTAAAGCTGAAAGTCTGCAGTTCAACTATGTTGTTTCATTTAAAATTATTTGTGGTAATGTACAGAAACAAAATTAGAAAAAGAAAAAGTTGTCTCTTTCCAAATATTTATGGACCTAACTGTATAGCCCATGGAAAATCAACATTTTCTCAACATTTTTGGCAATTTGGACATCTCAGGTCAGTCTAACTGACACCGATGATCTATTTAAATGGTTATCTGAAAGGGTGACATTCTTCCCAATAGCCAGCAATGTAAGAGATGATCATCATGCTAATGAGAGTTATTTCAAGGGTTACTGTATGTAAAAAGGTCAAGAAAACCTGGTTTAATGTCAAGATATCAGAAGCAGAAGACATTTCTTCCATACACAAAAGTAGAAAAGTATCTGACCATACACTGTTTCTACTTACATGTTATCCTCTTCACCCCACACCACTCTCCCAAGGCTTTTAGTGGTCCACTTTTACCTAACTTTGCAGACATGTGTTCACCTTGCTAACCACACTCTTTGTACATTAAAGCAATGTATCTCAAAAACCACACACTTTGGGCAGAACAAAAAATTATAAGATTCTTTTGTTCAAACTGCCAAAGCAGCCAATTTACTACAATAATAGGTATGGGTATAGATCTGTATGATATAATAATGCTTTGTATTTGTGATACTAAAACCTGCATTTCATTTCTGAATGTGTCCAGTTGAGAAAAGAAACTGGCGACCCAAATAATCTTTCTGACAGGCTGTCCTTTTTTCTAAGTTCTCGACTATTTGTAAGCATTTTCAAGCGATGAAATGCATTTGTTCTAAGTACTGTATTTTGCTAAAAATGTACACCAAAAATTGTTTGCGCAGCTGGCTGCATATTTCTATCTTCCCTTTAGAAGGAAATTACTGCTCAACAATTGTTCTCATGCTTACTTCTCCCTCTCCTCTTAGGTTAGAGGAAATAGTTGTGGAATGTCTTTGCAATGAGTTTCAGAATGTTTTTAGGTTGAATGCATTTTTAATCCATTAAGAGCTTTGTGAAATTATCAGCACAGTATGGCACTGCCAACTAACAGGTTCACTTTGTGTTTTGTCTACAGCTGTATGGGAAGCTGAAGTGCGATGACTCTCCGCTTCTGGGGCACATTGATCAACTACTCCGTGAACTAGGTGGGGAAGATGCGCAGCAAGATTCCGATGCAGAAAGTGCCCAGGTTGAGAATATCGGAGATGATTTTGTCCAGAGTAGCGATGATGAAACTATGGAGTCCTGAAATTTATTAAAATCATTAAATAAATCATTTTGTTAAGTGAAATTGTACATGTATCTTTTTGTTTTAAAAGGTCTTTAATAAAGATATCATACATACTCAAGTATAAACTGTGATTTATTTCCCCCCCAAATTGTCTTTTAGAAAGAATCAAGGTTTATATTTTGATAAAATTGGTAAAAACCATTGTGTTCTCGTAGCTAACAAACTTTTGCTGTTGGAGACAAGAGACATGAGTTTGTTGCACACTTTATATAAGGACACAACTACATCTAATAGTGGCCAACAATAATGCAAATAATATTATGTAAGAGCAAGTGACTGATCATACCCAAATCAAAAGTACAAACTATTTTGAAGTCTAAAAAGAAAAAGTAATGAAATTGTATCCAACCTGTTATTGTTAATGACTGGCCACATCCCAAAAAGACATAGAAAGAAACATCTGGTGAAAAACACAGGGACTTTAGAGCCCCTTAATGAAACATACATTAAAATTCACTTTATTTTGTATTAATAAAATTATACACAACTATAAAACACAGAAAAAGCATGAAATACACAATAAACTCTCCTATTGGGTTATCCCTTGTGAGGGTACATCCAATTCAATTTCTCTACGTGTTTCAGGGACAAGTGTGCTTCCTCAGGAGAACGGAGATTTGGTGTTCATATATGGCAGCCTTCTCTCACAGAATGGTATAAGCTGAAGAGGACTAAGGCGGTAAAACATGTATCTTCTAGTGAGCCCCTTTTTACTTTGATAGCCTCAAAATTGCGTCACATTTCAAATTTAGGTCTAGGCAAAGATGACCAATTGCTCCGTTAGATGTTATACATACTGCTTGTAGTGGGACCTAATTGATTCTTAGTTGATCTTAACACATAACAGTCACAGCCTAGGACTAGACAGTCTGTTCTGTCAGTTCCTGATGTGATGGCGTTCCACGTGCAGATTGCTTCCCCTCAGAGGAAGTTGCCAGCCTGCGTCATGTTTCCACCGGAAGCTGCTGTTACCTCAGAAAGTACCAGGATTCTGTCTGTCAGAGCAGCCTAACTATACCTACTATAGGACTATATATACTATAGGACTATACCTACAGATATTTGGAGGCTATTACATGAAGGCATCCCATACAAGTCATCACAATGCCACCAATGTAGCACTCGGCATTAAAAGAGAAAAAAATACATGCTTTTCATTAAACTATATTCTTAGTCTATGGAGGTTTGTTATAGGTAATGGGCCTTTTACTGCATGTCAGAGAGAAAAGACCATCTTGTCTACATGACTAGTTAAGTCACTAATTAGAAGCCGTTGCTGCTCATGTTTGGAAATGTATTACCTCATTATGTTTACAAGATGGCATTATGCTGTCACTCTTTCTCAAGATTCCGTTTCCTTCTAAATAATTTCATGTTATCTTTAGGCAGAGAAGAATAGACCACCTGTGTTTATAGCAGGATTGGCTCTGTCCAAGTACAATTTACCTTAAGTGCACCTCCACGCTTTGTGTATCAAATATATTACAAAGAGTCTGTACGACTCGTACTACATTCACTTTGAAGGCTGTTTATTTCACTGGAGTGATAGAATCGATAATACATTTACTGTGGTTTCTTTTTCTGCTTTCAAGGTAGCCCTGATATTATTCATATCCCCAGCTAACTTGATTCTTTGAGATGATTAGATATCTGTATCTCTGCACCTTTTATTAAACATGAAAATACAACCACATTATCACATGCAGGTGCTTAATTATTATTTTTAATATGAGGTATATAGCGCCAACATATTACACAGCACTGTACATTAAATAGGTGTTGGAAATAACAGATACAGGACAGTGACGCAGGAGGAGGAGAGGACCCTGCCCAGAAGCTTTACAATCTAAGCGTTTCGAATGAATACATAAATACAACACAGTGAAAGAGTTTTGTTACCCTAGAACAGGAAGTCTGCTACTGGCAGGATCTCTACAAACAAATTACAATAAGAAAAACTTTTCAGCCACAGGAACTTGCAAAAAATTACTTTTTTTTTGGCGAGGGGTTTAGAAGTTTTTTAACAGATGTACCAAACTTTAGGATGGTCTGCTTAAAGTCATGTATATGGCCTCTCATACTCATAACTAAAATGGGACCAATTAGTAGTGACTGGATGTAAATATAACTGATCGACCTATATGGAATTTAACATTCTCTTGTGGCTGTAACTATGTGATAGAGCCCTATAACAAAACCATTAAGGGCCACTTTATCCTACATACTTTAAAAGCTAGTTATCAACAAGGTTCCAAACTATATATACCGTATTTTCCGGCGTATAAGACGCTCCTGTATATAAGATGCACCCAATTTTAAAGGAGGAAAATCTAGAAAAAAAAGATTCTGAACCAAATACTGTAGTAAAATATTTTATATCAACTGTATAAATTTAACAATTCATCCCCTTCTGATCACGCTGTGCCAATTCATCCCCTTCTGATCACACTGTGCCAATTCATCCCCTTCTGATCACTCTGTGCCAATTCATCCCCTTCTGATCACCCTGTGCCACTTACTGTGCGTACTTACAGGTACCGTACGTTCTCAGCCGGGGGAACTCCGTTAGGGCAGGGATCAGCGTGCTTCCGGGATCGCAGGGGCACGTGTGCCGGCTTCTCCTCGCTCGGAGGAGGAGGATCGCGGTAGCACGTGTGCCGGCTTCTCCTCGCTCGGAGGAGGAGGAGACACGCGCTGCAGCCAGGAGGAGAGGAGAGAAGAAGCACGCAGCATCGCGGGATCGCGAGTATGATATTTTAATTATTTTTAAAAACTGTGTTCGCTGTATAAGACGCACCCACTTTTCCCCCCCAGTTTTGGGGAAGAAAAAGTGCGTCTTATACGCCGAAAAATACGGTAAATGTGGACAAAATTTTTGCTACCTTTTTTTACAAGTAGAACCTACAATTGTCTTTTCAAGTAACTTGAAACTGACATACATAATTGACACCCATTATTGTTTTGTATTTACCAAAATCAGACTTTGCTTTAGAGGTCTGATTCAAACAAATATTTAAATTACTATATATACTCCAGTATAAACTAATATTGTTTTCCTCAAAATGCTATTAGGGAAACAATTTTAGTTTATTCCCAGATCACACCAGTAGATGGCACTGTGTCCTTATGTAAAGAGTGTAACATTCTCAAGAGACATGCACTTTCTGGAGACTCAGTCCCAGCTACTGGTGGCCAACAATAATGCAGAGGATAATTTAGGAGCAAGTGACCCAATATACCTACTCAAACGTACATTATACATTACCATGTAAAAAGGGGAAAGACAGACTGATCTATTGTGACTTAAAATGTTCCCCTTTTCTATTTATGTTTTAAATAACATACAATGCCAATAAAATTAACATTTGTTCATGTTATTCTTTTTGCCTTTTCTGTCGATTACGGTTTTGAATGTTGGCAGTGACAGACACATTTTGCTCCCTCTATACCCAAGACAATACATTTTCCTGTGTTTTTAGTTCCACGTAAGTATCTTGGTTTATTCTCACGTTTATATGGTAATATATATAACACAGAAATGGCATGGATAAAAATGATGAAAGCCATAACCTAATATTTTGTGGAGGCAATTAATTCAATCAAGCGATTCCCGTATCTCATAATAACACCTCTGCATTTTTCAGGTAGTTTGACCCATGCTTCCTGACCAAACTGCCCCAGCTTTGTCATGTTTTCACCAGGCTTCATGTTCTAATACTTTCCATAGATACATTGGATAGGATTCAAATCAGGCCTTATAGAATGCCACTCAAAAATACTCTATCCTTTTGTTCTTTACCATTTTTTAGTGTTTTAAGCTGTGTGTTTTGGGTCACCTTTCTGTTGGAGGATCCATGCCATTCAAATCTTTTGAGGTTTTATTGTTCCCTGCATAGACTTAAGGCACCCAATGCCAAATGCAGCAAAACAGTCTCAAAACAAAGCCAAGCCACCTCCATGTTTCCTATTAGGTATGATGTTCCTTTCTTTATAAGCTTCATTCTTTTCGTTTTCGTAGATAGAATTGATGTGACATCAAAAAGCTTTAGTTTTGTCTCATCTGTCCAGAGGACTTTCACCCTAAAGCATTCTGGCTTTTCATAAAATTTTTTTCCAGCGTGACTTTTTCATCTTTTTCTATGGAGTTATGCAGAGTCTTCATCCAATGGGCCCACTGTCCATCAAAAAGCGAGGGATGGTGCGATCAGACATTGAATGATCCTAAAGGAGTACAGCTTGTATCTCTTTGGAAGTTGTTGTTGGCTTTTTGTCTACCATTCCCACTATTCTTCTGCCTATTCTGAGTAGCTGGCTACAGTCCCATGAACCTTAAACATCATAATAATATTTCCAACTGATACAGGAACATCAAGCTGTTCGGATGTGGTTTTATATCTCTTGCTTTTAACATGCCTGTCTGTAATTTTCTTTCTGCTCCCCTTAGAAAATTCCATTGCTTTCCCGGTCTATTCGGGGTTCAGTCTGAGACTCATAATGATACCAACAGCATAGTGATTACTTTACCTTATTTCAATAGAATGGATGACTAATTTCATGATTGGAGACATTTTTAATATGAATTAAAGGACAGTTAATTTGACAAATTACTCAGATCCAATTATTTATTATGTTTTCTAGGCTAACCAACAAAAATGTCCTGGCCATTTTAGAATATCTTTGTAGAATAAGCAATATTTTTATATCTCTTTCTTTTCCTACTTTGCTTCACTTGATGACATATCAAAGGCATGCAGCTTTACATGGGACAAAAGCTTTTCATTTAATGACTTTTCAGGAAACAAAGCACTTTTGTGGGCTTTAAGTGTATAACCATTTGTCCACAGCTGTACATCCATTTTCTACAAATGTATTGGAAGAATGCTTTGGTTTTTACGAACCACTTGTAACACTCGAAACACAATCTTGGCCATACTGGCATGGAGATATAGATGAGAATTTTCTAAAATATATTTTTAATTTATAAAATCCTATTAAGGAATCAATATTTTATCATTCTTTTATGAGAAAATACCAATTCATACAGTTTTGTCTACTTATTACACTGCTTTGGGCAATTTTTCCACTCATAAAAAGTATGAGTGAACTGCTAACTCAGCATATAAATTCTTTGCAAAGTTCTAAGAGCTGTCAGGCCCTTGTTGTTTAGAAGAAGCCTAAAGTGACCCTGTCATCCCTCTTAAAAAAAAAATCAATGTTTGGTTCTCTGCAAGAAAACTTGAACTTATCTGAACAATAGCGTATAACTTCTGTGTTCCCTGTGCTCCAGAGCTGCAACTGTGTGGTCTCTTTATAAATCAGTGAATACAAGATTCCCAAAACACATTTTGGTGAAGAATCACACACTGCAATTGAAAACAAATGGATCTGGGAGACTCTGCTCCAGGGAATGTTTGGTGAATGTCAGATTCACTGCTTTGAGCCCCTATAGTATGCCTCTTCTTGAATAAAAACCTACCCATTAGAACTTTTGTTTCAATTTTAGGACATTGATTTTTTACTTGCTCAAGTCTTCTCTTCTTCACATTTCCCACATATTTTATTTATTTCATTGCAGGCTATACTTCGGCTTTTTGGGGATATTCAGATCTGACATAAAAGTAAAGCTACGGTTTTATTGATTAAAAATTCCCCCTAGGCCTGACATATACATTACAATGAATTTAGAAATATTCATTACTGTTCTTAGCCCCTTTTGGTGTTTTGGAGATAAGATAAATTGACACGCTTGGTAAATGTGAATGCTAAGCGGGAGACTCTACCACAATCACGTGGTGGGTTTCAGTGTCATAATAAAAAATTTTCCACCTCAAACGCACACAAAGATGTTCACAATTATTAGCAAATATTTCCAAAGCTAGAGCCCCTTTAATAGGATATTGCTAGGACTGCCTGGTATTTGATCTCAGCTTTGTGGAGACTTCTTTCACTATAAATAGACCCCTAATAATATTGGATACCAACGTCCATCATTGTGCACTGGTATTTTCATCACTCTTTTAGTGACAGAGAGCCTGACGAAGGCCCCAGTGTGGGAGACACAGGCATCCAACATTTTTAGGAGTACTAAATGCAAGATTAGGTTTGTATAATCTTCCTCCCTTAATAAAATGGTATCATTTAAACTCCAAACTTTTGCATTTCAATAAAAAAAAAAAAAAAAGAAAATGTTGAGTCTAAAGAGGGTAATTTTTTTTGCCCAATTCCAAATCCAAGATAGTGGAAAGGAGCTTCTGCATTCTGTAGAGCTTCTGTAACTCTCAAAAGCCATTTAAAGCCTATTGCACCCTTACAATACAAACTACAAAAAAAAAACCTCAATATCACCTTACCCCTAATTACTGCACATTTGCCAAAATTGTGAATCATTACAATCTTACAGCGGCTTAGAGGTTAGCTGGCCTTTGCAGCACTAGGTCCCTGGTTCCCCCAGGTTTGCATGGAGTTTGCAGGTTCTCCCCATGTTTGCGTGGGTTTCCTCTGTGTACTCCACATTCTAAAAACATCCAGTTAGGTTCATTGGCTTCCCCCTAAAATTTAGTTTAGGCTACATTAATGACATATGACTATAGAAGGGACATTAGATTGTTAGCCCCTTTGAAGGACAGTTAGTGACATGACTATGGACTTTTTTTACAGCACAGTGTAATATGTTGGTGCTAAATACTTACTGTATAATAAAATTAATAATTTTTGCAGAAATGTTCAGTACAAAAAAAACTCCTAATTACAAAGAGAGAACACAACAGAGCTTTTTTTTAAGGCAAGACTATTGTATTAGTGATACATTTCTCAAAAATACATCTTGGAAATCTGTCCATAGTCATAACAATGGCACTAAACAATATGCAACTACTATGAGATGAAAAGTATAAGTTCACAGATGTGTACGTTTGTACCCAACGCGTTTCCCCCGCTGTAGGCTTCTTCGGGGTAGTGGTATGTTTAGCAGAACATTGTAATAAACCAGAAATAACACAGGTATTGAAAAACATAGGTAAGCCAAGAATCCTTATTTTCACTCTCTATTTCTGAGTTTTCCCAAATGGCCAAAAAATATAACTATATTTGTGGTTCAGTAAATATTTTATGGACAGTAAGCAGTTCTTTTCAGCAGTGTGGCTTTTCCTTTAAATAATCACATGAGTTCAAGGCTCCTTGCAGCTGGAAAAGTGAAGGGATTTGTGGCGCTGCACATTTCTTGTTTCTGTGACTTTGCCGCACGTCAGAAAGTATATTTAGTTGGACGTGGAGGTTGAGGTCATAGTAATTCCAATGCCGAGGCTGCATTTCTGAGAGGAAAGCAGAGAAGTAACAGAATTTAAAGGCAGCTCCTCTTGACCTGTGAGGTTATTGAGTAATTCTTAGAGACCAGAGGGAATTCGAAAATGATATTGCTGAACATGTACAAGCAACTTCCTAGATGGGAGAGCATCAGCAAATATTTTACAACCCGCCACGCTGTCAGACCCTTTATTTTATTTTATTTTTTTAAAGGAAAAATAAATGAACATAGCAAAGGTGACAAGCCCTGGGCTATAGCTGATGTATAAACACTCATAAAGAAAACATAAAGGATAGAATGTTTCCTCATGAAGCTGTGCCATTTTGTTGTGTATTGTACAGCGCTGTCACTAGGCAGAGTAAGGCAACCTGTAGATGTGCCTTGTCTCATTTTGTTCTTGTTGCCCATTCACACATAGAAATATACATTTTGTTACAGGTTCTTAGTTTTATTCTCTTACATATCTACATTCTTGCTTGTTTTGCACTGCTTTGTTCATGCAAAAATTCAGTGTTACATTGTTATGCTTTTTGTCATTTTTAAACAAGTTAAAGAATAAAATGTATTTTAAAACGTGAGTAAACCCAAACATAAATTTACACAGACCTACACTGATCAAAATATTACAAAATAACAAAAAATATTACAAAATTAAAAAAACAAAAACCAAAAAAAAAAGAAAAAAATTTACATCTTTTTGTAAATAGTTTATATCAGCCTTTCTCAAACTTTTTACCCCTTGAAATCCCGAAATAAATTTTAGAAGTTGGAAAATATATATTGGTGGCTAGAATACCACCTTTATAATTGACTAAAAAAAAAATAATCATTAAAGTTGTGCTCTCGGCTCTATCAAGTGATGTTGGCCCCAGAGCTATATAGGTATCAATAAATAGGAGGTCAATCAGATACAGTTCAAGGAACCCCCTAGCTACCTCTGGAGGAACCTAGGTTAAAAATTGCTGGTTTACAAAGAAAATATTGCTAAGAGAAAACCTAGTTTATCCTCTAAAACAATCAATGTATTACTTTCTTAATACCATTGAATACACAGGAAATGTAAAAATTGCTTTGGCCCATAGGAGGCATACGGCTATGAGATCTGGAATGGGGTAATGTACAATATTTTAGATTTACCTGATACAAGCATAATAAATTTGTTTATATATTTTTTTATTTTAGGCATAGCTATCTTATAACATAAAACCCATCAAGCATTCTCTTTGAGAAACACATGCTCAAGAAAACCAGAAGGTTTTAGAGGAGCATCAAAAGACATAAAAAAAATTGTTCTCAGTTTCTAATGGTAGAATCTGTCTGTTCTATTCTCTCCTGTCCTCTCTCCACCTCTTGATTAATAAAAGCTGTGTATGATCATGAACCAGGCATCCAACCCCTTATTCTTGAATAGTCATATAGCTTTGTGTTGATGATGTTACAGTAATTTGGTATTTCTGAGAATAACTGACCATCTGACCCCTGACCCCTAGAATAGTTACACCACTTGGCCAAGCTTGGTGTTGGTGTTCAGGATCTCACAGTAAGATGATAGTCTGGACATAAATTTAACATCCAACACTTTCTTCTTGATTAGCCATACCTTTTGGTCAAGTTTAGTGGTGTTGAGGCAAGATGGTAATCCTGAGAACAATGAAGCATCCAACTCTATTCTTGAATACAGCTATAATACCCAGTTATAGCTTGGTCAATCTTGGTGTTGAGGAGCTTAAAATAAGATGGCGGTGCTGAGAATAACTGAGCATCCAGCCCTGTATTCTTAAACAGTCATAACACTTGGCCAAGTGTGGTTTTGGTGCTGAGGACTTCACAGTAAGATGGTATTATGGTGCTTCCAAAGCCTTCTTTATAAATAATCATTCCGCTTGGAGTTTTTGTTAAGGAGTTTACAGTAAGATTGTATTCCTGCAAATAACTGAACATCCAACCTCTTCTTCTTGAATAGCCAAATAGCTTGGCCAAGGTTGGTATTGAGGATCTCTCAGTAAGATACAATCTGCACATCCTACCATATTTACAGGTCTCCTTGACCACCCTTTTTACCAGAAAACCATACATAACTACCTGACCCCCTACGTGAGAACATAGAAGAGTTCCAAATAGACATAGGATAATCTGATTCTATTCAAGTTAATAAGAGTCTGTACAAAGCCGTGGAAATGATCTTGAGTACTGTGCATATGTACAGGTAGTCCCGGGGTTAAGGACATCCAACATACGGACGCCTCCTAGATACGAACAAGGCTTTCCTGCTCGCTCGTGTGCAGAATGGAGGCTTGAAGGAGGCGGAATGCCTGACTTGCAGAAGAAATCTTTTGCTAACCACAGCTGAGGTTGGGGGTGATTTTATGAGCTGAGCTCATCTGTAACATCTTGTAACTCTTTATTGACCAAGACCGCCAAGACAAGCAAACTCTGCAGCTGTTTCTTTTTGCATATCAAAGCACAGCTTGCTCCAAAAGTAAAATGAATGTCTAGGCCAGACATGGGCAAACTACGGCCCGCAGGGCATATATCAGCCAGTGGGGATGTTTCTCCGGCCCTTTGGTTGTTCCGCGGCTCTGGCCGGTGCCATCCCAAGCAGGGTCAGGAAAAGAACCCCGGATCTGAGCCTGCGATGGGAGAGTGGGCGGATTGTGTGCCATGACACAGCTCGCCCACTCTCCCATCGCAAGCTCAAAACCTGCGATGGAAGAGTGGGCGGGCTGTCACTGCACACAGCCTGCCCACTCTCCAAACACAGGCGCTGAGCTTGTGATGGGAAAGTGGGCGGGGTTATGCCATCATGATGTCATGGTCAGGGGCGTCATGATAGCATAACCCTGCCTGCTCTACCATCGACCCGGGCCCCTCTGGCAAGTTTTTTTTCAGATTGTGGCCCCTGACTAAAAAAGTTTGCCCACCCCTGGTCAAGGCCAAGAGAGGTAAAGATTTTTTTTTCTTTTTTTGCTTTGTGATTAATTTTTGATGAGGATTTTATACAGTAACTGACACCATGTTGCCTAATAATATGTTGAGACAAACATCTGTCCTAATAGCATTTATTAAAATAATATACATGTTCTGACTTCCCTATCTTGTATGTAACCCAGGGACTACCTGCATAGAGATTTAATGATCTGAATTGGATTATTTGGCTAATAAGACCAATACCATTTTTTGCCATTTTCAATGACCACAGTAATTCTTTCCAGAAAAGCTTCTTTAAATTTATTTACCGGCTAAACTAAAATGTCAGATTATTCTTTTGTCTGTTCCCTTTGTGTTGAGGCTATTGTTCTAATATAATTTGGCTGTTTACATACAAACATGTCTTAAGGGACATTTGTGGTTTGCCGACATAAGTGAGCTGTGGCCTGTCTGCCATCTACAAATACATAACACGGAATATTAAATCCTCCATTTATGATTAGGCAGAACAGCGGCTGTGAATGGGGGTCATTAACTTTATGGCTTTGAAAGACAAGAAAAAAAACCTTTCTGTTCCTAATTTATTTAAATAAGTGTATCCCTTGCCGCAGAGCAGTACAAAGTGAGAAAATATGTGAATTAGGACTTCGGTATCCTGGGAATGTCGCTTCATTCCGTACTCGGCTGTTGGAATTGCTGAAATCTGTCTCTATTTCCCTACAATACATTATTATCAGAAAGGAGAATATCCATCCTATTGTCCATGTTCTTCTCACAAACCGGAAGATAAGGATGTTTATATAAACCTTTTTTAAAAGCAAAGTAGGACCTATGGTTGCTGTCCTCTATTGGGAAATTCTAGTTTCCTTGCTGATATAGTGATTCTGCATACTCTGAAATCAGTAAAGCCCAACTAAAATCTTGCTTTAAATCAGCCAAAGTATTTCCCTGGCGCAATTAAACACAAATTGTGCTTAATCCTAAGAGTTCAACCACCTTATAACCCATATACCCATATATATATATACCCTATATTTTATTAACCTATGTCCCCCTTTTCTCTTATCCAATCTTCTGAATTTTTCTCGATATTCATAAACTTTTAAAACATTGTAGTGCAACCTTAAAAAAAACTTTGTACCAGAAATATAGTTTAGCACCTTTATGAAAAGGTTATCTCACAAAATAATTTTTGCGCTGAATTTGTGTTTACTTTTCATGGATGGGTGCCAAATTTAAAATAAAATCTCGGCTCTGGTTGCAATATGATCAAATTTGAGTAAATTATACAAATTTACCAATGAACATTTGGTTTTCCATGAACGATCGGGTGGTAACTCAGGGCCAGTGAGCATTTGGTATCATTTCACCATCCTGAGGTAGACGACTTTGCTTTGAAGTGCAGTTTGACATCTTCTCCAGCGTGTGTAGGCCCATCTTGGATCTACTTTCAGCTTCATGGATGAGTTTTTTTTTAATACAATCCCATACAAAGTAGGAGCAGCTTGGAACAGACAGCATGCTGGGTTTGCTGAGTTATTCTATTGAACTTACATCCATTGTAATGTATTGGTAACTGGTGGCTAGAACAGGAGACAGCAGTTCTGTGACCTGGTGGGCACAAAGAAACAAATTAGCTGTGTTTTCCGATTTAGGAGCTCTTATTTTGCACAAACGGAGTTTTTCAAAGACAACTGCTTGAGAAGGATCAAATTTCAGGAAGCAGAAAGGAAGTCACAAATACCCACGAAATCCTAAAAATGCTACTAACGCCTACTAAGGACAGGGCCTAAAAGACCTTAAATATGACCTTTGCATTGAGATACTGGTGCATAGTTGCAACAAAATTAATAATAAATTTGAAGACTGATTTGCTTACCTTTCTCAGGCACTTCCCAGGTAACTAGACATTTACTCCAAAGACCAAACCCAGTGAACCACCATTGACAGTTCCGGGTATGCCTAAGAATCCATCGCAAGCACCCAGATGTTTTGTAACTGTAAATGGGTTTTGTCAGCTCCCGTACTTTTCATAATTTTAAGGTTGAACTCCAGTACAAGCAAATATTGTCTAAATACAAGAACCATGCATATTCTTATAAATTATGTCATGCCTTGTGTAATTCTTCCAAGATCTGTTCAGTGATCCAACATGGAACTTTGCTTTGGTACAGACATTAATACAGACTGTTCACTGATGCTTACTCTTCTTGTGCAGGTTGGCTGGTCTTGTATTTGCCCCCATTCCGGGCTATGAATAGGGCAGGAAACAATTAGAACCTCTCTCAGGTTTTTTATTACTGTGTGCATCCCTTTGGGTAGATCCCCCATTTATTTGTTAATGACCATCGTCACCAAGGATTTTTTTTAGGATCATGAGATTTCCTGATTTGGTGAGCCAAAGGTCTAACTCAGTAAGGGGCATGCTGCAACACTTCAAGCTGGAAGCAGCTACTTCTCTGCAAAGGTAATTAAGTGAAGAACTGTGAACATTTTTAGTTTGGATGTTTTATTTATTACATTTATTTTGTTACATTTATTTTATTTTAGTACATTTTTTTAATCTGAAAGTTTAGCACCTGCGCTAAATGTTATCATCTTCCCAGTCTCCTTTCCAATCCAATAAACTGAATACAGACTAACACAACAATTAATGACAGATTGTATATCATTTTCTTCCAGCTCTATGACAAGCTTCACTGTACCTTGTTAATTCAAGGGAATATGATGTAAGGAATGAATCGGCTTCCATTCATTAGAATGGGATGTGACAGAAACTCATGTGCTGACAGATAATTAGTAAGCGCTACCATCGGCACTTGTCTGGTTTATGACTTCGTAGAACTGAAAATCGTTCTTGCCCTGGAGTAGTTGTGAAACACATTGGAACTTATTTATCAAAGCGTCAAAAAAAAAAAAACTCATTGTGTTGCAAACAGCACCCAATCATATAATTGTTTTCATGGATTTATATGCATCAGAAGAAATGATTTAGGAATCTGTTTTAGGTGGGAAACAAGGAAAATTCTCCCATAGTCTAAAAGTGCAGGCAATCAGTTATATTATGGCTATATGTAGGGGCAAAAGTTTAAATATCTACACACTTACATGGCAATTAGAAGCAAGTCATTTTTTTGATTACTTATAGATGCTAATGTGGTCATCTTATGGGCCAAATTACCCCACTGGAGGGAACATACACAAACATACAGGTGTGTCTTTGGGTCTCATTGAAAATTAAATGGGAGCACCTCCAAAATCCATGCACAGTATATGTGTCCACTATTTTAAGGAATCAGCCCCAAAGCCGAACATGAGGCTCATCTCTGTCAGGCAATCACCCCAATGGAGACCCGGAAGCTGGGCTTAATGTTTTATTTCAATATAATTATTTATCTAAAGTCTTCAGGCTAGTAATGTAATGTGTTGAATTTTCTTCCTATTCAGTTTTCTTTTGAAGGTGGGCAGTTCTTCAGATACAGAAACTGGGACACGAGTGATGGAGACTTCTTGTGACGGGGAAGAAGTACTGTGGGGGGCAGGAAGAGATTGGGAAAAGCTGTATTTTTATTTTTTTTTATAATACCTGGGGAAGCAAGGTATAATCTTAGATGAGTTTTAAAACTAACATGGACATACTGGTTAGTAAGCCATCTGTGCAATCCTTATGTTGGAGAAGAGTAAAATTTAGGTATGCACCACCAGATCTTTACCAGAGCACCACACAAGGAGTGATGGACTTTCAGGTCCCTGGGAACCACTGTACAGGTGTCAGTCATTAGCCACAGAAACAGGAATCAAGAGCACAGGTATTATCACAGATTGACACCTTGTGACAGGAAATTAACATCTTGCTAGGGTAAAGGGTGTTAACATTTGTACAAACACATTGACCTAACTGATGGGTTGGATTCGCATTAGCCATCTGGAACTTCATCTGTTACCAATCTATACCTCCCAGTCCTGTGCTGCAGCAAAGTACTGTAGAGATATCTATAAATGGCAATCATATGGTTTTGCTCAATTAGTCCAATAATTTCCTCAGTGGAACCATTAAACCAATACAATCTGTTTCAGTTGTTCTACAGGGATGCCAACTATAGTGCCAAAAAATAAAGCTTTAGCTCAGGTATAAAAATGTAAAAGACCCTCAGAAATTACTTTCAGATAGATATTACAGTAGTCATTAAAATGTGTTTTCATGAACAATATATTGTAATTTCCTTTTAATGGGGATGTCATGTATGTCTGTATGTCATTAGTGTGCAGGGACCATCTTAGGCTTCTAATAAATATTGGAATAAAGGGGCTTTTTTTTTTTAATTTGAATGCTTTTTGGAAGACTCTACACAGCTAAGTTATGTACTGACACCTGAAACTGATGTACTAAATAAAACCTTTTGCTAAAGGGGAGTTTTTGAAAAAATCAATGGTTGATGATACCAGACTCCTGTGCCCGAATGGCAGCAAGGATTGAGATACTTAGTTTGTCACCATGAAAGATTACTTGCTACGCATGGGTGATTGATGAAGACCTGGCCCGGCTGAGTAGAAAAGGAAAATGGACAAGGCTGCTTTGCCTCCTTTTATTCTTTGTGCAACGGTAAAGTCAGAACAAATATTTTTATCTGGTGTAGGTTAAAAATCTAGAAATAGGTAAAACGCAACAACTCTAACATTGTCCACAGAAAAAGGATAAACTAAATTAGCTGCCAGTTTACCTTTTGTGGGGGGAAAACATTTCCTGCATGAACCCTTCAGATAATTGCTTCATGTTCACAAACTTTAAAACCTGCTGATGTTAGAATGGTGCCCAATGCATGAAATATGATGCCATATAGGTTCTTCAAAGGTTTGCTCTATGACAAATGGGAAGTTTTGGAAGTGCTTGATTAGAATTTTCAGGAACACGAGAACAGTAAAGGCTGAATATTTATTCTTTGCTTCAAATATATCCTATAAAAGCCTATGGGAATCCAAAAATCCAAAAGCTGGTCAGATGCAGGTCAGAAAAAGACCAACTGAAAGTCAAATGCATATATTATTAAATTGTAGAAGGTTTCAGGAGTTTTTTAGACCAAGGTAAAATTAATGCCATCAACACAAGACCAAAGCCTGTCAACACAAGCCTGTTCAACCTTTACTTAACACATACTCCTCATGGTGCTCTGTGGGCCTGCCACCAACCTTCCTTCTCAGAAATATTTCCAACCATTTGTTGGGTTGTTTACAGAAGACTTACAAAGACTCAATACATTGTAAATTATCTCAAAAGTGTTTAACAGGTAAGTAAAACTAAAGTCATCAACAAAAGCCCAAAGCCTGATAATACAGGCCTATTCAGCCTTACTTGGCTCATGCTCCTCATGCTGCTTTGTGTAAATACCATTCCTTCTCCTTCTCAGAATTATTTCCAACCATT
The DNA here is from genome assembly GCF_032062135.1 of Pyxicephalus adspersus. NCBI lineage: Eukaryota > Metazoa > Chordata > Amphibia > Anura > Pyxicephalidae > Pyxicephalus > Pyxicephalus adspersus. The sequence continues at coordinate 135,145,876 of NC_092862.1, forward strand.
TATTAGGTTATTTACAAGTGGCTTATTCCTTTCCCACTGCCAAAATGTGCCAAAGCTTAACCAATTGGCTGTTCACTGCTAGACCAACACAACCACGAACACTGAATGTCATAGGGTTCAGCTCTACAATTCAATATTCACCAAGGTAAAGTTCTCCCCTCCCCCTTAACATGTGATAATGCTAGAATTAAGAGGTGGGACAATTTAGGTGACATATCATCAATATCATCACTACCTCCGGCAAATGATATTTGAACCCAGCAGAAAATCTAAGCCCCTTGCATCCATCCGAAGACGAACTGTTTGGGGGGAACTTTCCCTTTAAAAGTATAGTGTAAACCTAAGAACACACCGCTGGTATTCACTTCCTAGACCAAAAAAAGCCCCCCAAGCTTGTGGGGGCAGTGTTATGATCTGGGGTTGCTTCAGTTGGTCAGGTTCAGCAATGTTATGTGCCCAAAAATGAGGTCAGCTGCTACCTGAATTTTTGGAATGACTCCAAGATGGCAATGCCAGGATTCATTGGGCTTGTGAAAGAGTGATTCAGGAAGCATGAGACATCATTGTCACACATGGATTAGCCACCACAAAGTCCAGACCTGAACCTCATTAAGAATCCTTGGGATGTGCTGTGAAAGAGTTTACACAGCGGTCCAACTCTCCCATCATCAATACATGATCTTGGTGCAAAATTATTAAATCCCTGGATGGGAAGAAATGTTGTGATATTGCATAGGCTTACTAAAATGATTCCATGTGAATGTATGCTGTAATCAATGCTAAAGGTAGTCCAATGAAATATTAGAGAGTGGGACATTTTTGGCCAGGCAGTGTAGTGCTACATCTTTGTGAATCTTTGGGAAATTTTGGGCTGTGCTGGAGAAGACACATCGTTCCAACTCTCCAATCATCAATACATGATCTTGGGGAAAAAATGAATGCTTTAATTAACTCTTGAGGAAAATAAATATTGTGACACTGCGTGACTTTTTGTATGTTTTTTGTTTTTTGCCAGGCAGTGTACATTGCTGAACAAGCTTGTGTACTGTTTTCCTCCCTGATGCTCCTACAACCCTAATTATTATACTTATCACCTTGCTTGTCACTGCCTGAGTTTATTAGCACATTAGTTGTCAGTTCTGCAACATGTCAGAGTTTCTTTTTTTTTATAAACTTATTTTAAGCTTTTTGTTTATTTCTGTCATTTAAAAATGACAGCACAATATGTGAGTACAGCACAGTAGGAGACCAACACGGGAAGCTGTGTGTATTTCTATATCTAAATAATGTGCATGTCTTTATCTGCTCAGGCTGAGAAACATTGTTGTTGGTCTGCTCCATATAAAATAGACATTTCAGTTGGAACATCTGGGTGGGTTGAATCATCATTTCTCCAGTGTGGGTTGGAAATGGAAAGCTTATTGACAACTTTGTATTCTAAGTTAGAAAGTAAAACATTAACTTTGTGAAGAGAATAGAGATGCCACTTTACAATAAATAACTTGAAGATCCCCCTCCTTTAAGGTTTTTAACCCTGTTCTCCTGGAAGTTGTGCAGATCCTCCTAGTTTCACCAAATTTGTCACAAACCATACCTATAGAGAACCGTCTGCTTATTCCATTCTCCATTCCCACTAACAACCTCTGATCCCCAGCTACCTCCCTTAGCATAGCCTCCAAGCACCTGTGTGCCGAGAATGTTTAAGAAAAGTACGTGACTTGCCATACTGATCAAACAGACTAGATGCAACATTAACTTACCAGGGTTTTATTCACATTCAAAAAATTCTATAAAAGACTGAAAATTCTAGAAATCTGTATAGCCCTGGTCCAGCAACAGTACTGATCAGACGCAAGTCGCCCAATCTAACTCTCTCTCCAGCCGTAGGGGATTGGTTGTGTTTCCCAGCACACGGTTGTCCCCATGACTTAGTGTGCAAGAGATGGTGCCCATGCATAACGCAGTACCAAGATTCCAGCAGAGACAAGTCCAGAATACAAGGCAAGAGGTCATGCACAGGTAATCTGTCCACCAGATGAGGTACTCAAGGGCAAGACAAAAGCAAAGTCGGAGTCACAGGCAAAAGGTAAGTTCAGCATACAATCAAAAGGTAGAACCAGGCATTGGTGGGCAACAGTAAATGAACCAAATACATAAACCAGCAGAAAATCAGCCCAGTTTAAGGCTACAGCAGGCTCTGGTGAATGGGAGCAAAGAGCCTACAAAGCCCTAGCAGCCAATGGCAGCACAGGATTGACACAGGGACGAACCTGCAACTAAAATCGCGTTCAGCTGTTCCTAGCCTCAGAGTGTGTAGGGGATGCGGAGATAGTACATCTCGGGCTGCACGGCTAAAGGGAAGCACAAGATGCTCGAATTTTTTTTTTCTCCTTGCTGCTGCTGCAAGTGACATCGCTGGACAAAATAGACTGTGTGGGATACTGCGGTGGCGCACAGCACGGAATCGCCGGTCCGGTAAGCGGTTTGTAACAAAATCCTAAAACTTCAATCAATGAGCCATAGAGGTCAATGTAGGACAATCTCGCAATCTTTACAACATAAAAAAGTTAATTCCGCAGGAAAAATTATTTTCATAGGATTTTGTTAAAAAAAAATGCTGCAAAAGTGTCATGAGCCTAAGTAAGCAGCTGGGGTAGAATACCACCAGATCACCACCACCTGTTTGCTCTCCATTTCTGGAAACCTGAACATCACATAGATAAATGGGGATCAGGGCTACATTTATAGCAGGGATGAGAAACTCCATTTGCTGAATTCTTATCTGAGTGTGAGATTTAGGTTGCAGCTGTATTCCAAAATTGTGAGTGTTAACCACTGCCTGTATAACACAACATTTATAAAATGAGGATCATCGCTCATGGCAATCACATGCATTTATTTGAACCGATTGCTATATTTGAAAGACTTGAATTGAAATGCAGCCATAAATGCAAAAATTGCAACAAAAGTGGTGATCAGGGTGTTTGCATTAAACACACCCATTCTCTGTTGTGTCCTATGGAAGTTTTCACTTTATTAATGCAGCATTAGTAGTAAAGCAGACAGAAAATTGTAGTGATCACTACTTGTAATTGATTTATAAACTGAAATGTATTTAAAAATTGACATTTATATGATTATGTCAGCTGATAACTAGTAATAGTAATATATTGCAGCTTATTCATCCTTAAATAAATTGGCTGCATTTATTTACATTTTTTAGGTTAAGAACATTTCAGTAAGTACAGAAAACATCTTGCCAGAAATGCATTGTCCTTGTTACTTCCTGGAATAATAAGTGCAATCTTCCAGGTGAAAATACAGAGAAAATGCCAACCAAAAAAGAAAACCAGTGAAGCTACCCTATCTATAAACTGGTAAGCTGGAATATATATCCCATTTTTGATTTAGATGTGCTTTAGAGTAAAGCTAAACCCTTAACTGGATGACATTTATTTAGATGTAGCATTGTGCATTGTAGCTGCCATTTTGTAACTTGCTCACTCCTAATTACAACAATAAAACTTTAATCCAATTTACTGCCCAAATTATGCCTTATGCCTTAACATTATATAAATACTAATAAAGAAATATAGTGCATTCTATCTATTGAGGTCTTGTATAATCCCTGATGAAGCGAAATTAATTTTGTGAAACGCGTTGGATTGTCAGAATCTATTACAACACCTTATTGATATACACAATTGTTTGGTGCTATGTACTGAGCATTTTTATGGAATCTCCATCCATTGTTTTTATGGCTTGTGTTTATTAATTGTTTTTTTTATATTTGAGCCCATTTTGTGACATGTACTGAACTGCCTTTAAAGTCCCACAAATATACCTACTTTTCTATGTACTCAGGAATAAAGGGATGTTGGCAGTATATATCTATTGGTTTGAGTTCATACAACCCATTAGCTATACTAATAAACAAAAAAAAAGTAACAATAAAATACATTTGTTACACATGTTGGAGTCATCTTTACAATAATTTGTGTTTCTCCTAGGAAGCTCTACTAGTGAAACACATATGTAAACACTTCTAAAGTGCAATTTGTGAATCTCAGGTCAGTTTAGGTGATATCAATGATCTTTTTAGCTATTTGGGTGACAATCTTCCCAATGTTCAGCAATGTAATGTAAGAAACATTCTTCCCAGTGACCACCACACTCATGTACTGTGAGCTGTAGGTATAATTATAGAAGGGATTCCATGAAGACCTGCACATTTTTTCATGGGTTCCTCTATGGTTGAAATGTCCAGAAACACAGCTCTAATTGAATCTAGCATGACAAAGTTGTACATTTTGGATAAAAGTTGGGTGAACATTGGCTAAAATCATTTATAAATAGAATCCTTAGTCTTTCCATTTTCCAATAGACCTTTAATATTCTATAATTTAAGTTTGTCCCCTTAATGATCATGGACTGGAGGTCTATAGCCTAATCAGTGGGACATTCCAACTCAATACAGGTAGTCCCCGGGTTACATACGAGATAGGACTGTAGGTTTGTTCTTAAGTTAAATTTGTATGTAAGTTGGAACATGTACATAATTTAATATATGCAATTGGGATAGATGTTTGTCTCCACATATTATTAGGCAGCGTGGTGTTGGTTACTCTATAAAATCCTCACTGTGAGTTAATCACAAACAAAGCAAATAAAGAAAAAAATATCTTTATGGAGCCTAGACATTCATTAACTTCTGGAGCAAGCTGTGCTTTGATATGCAAAAAGAAACAACTGCAGAGTTTGTCTTGGTCATTAAAGAGTTACAAGATGTTGCAGAATAGCTCATCACTTAAGATCATCCCCAACCTCAGCTGTGTTTACCAAAAGATTTCTTCTGTAAGTCATGCAAACCACCCCTCCCCCCATCAAGCCTCTGTCCTGCACACGAGCCAGCGGGGGCCCAGCAGGGAAGCCCGGTTCATATAGTATCTAGGAGTCATTTGTATGTCGGATGTCCTTAACTTGGGAGTACCTGTACAAGTCCATACATACCAGCAATGTGCTGAACATTGCATTTCGTTCTTCTCGTTTTTACTTACGGTGTTTCCCCAAAAATAAGACATACCCATAAAATAAGCCATAGCAGGATTTCTAAGCATTTGCACAATATAAGCCATACCCCAAAAATAGGACATAGTGATAGGTGTGGCTATGCAGCGTACCAGCGCGGAGCGGTAAAGAAGACGGGCAGCCAGGGGACAAACACCATGGGATGGGGAAAAGCTTCAGCAAGCAGTCTGCTACTGAGCCCAGAGAGATGAGCTCTATTGCTCGACATGAAAGATTGGGGCCAATGGTTCTTAAGGAAATGGAGTTGCAAGAAATTCAGGATGGAATTGGAGAGTTATGACGATGTTCCAGAAGAAGACGACTTAACTGTATTTGAATAAATGTAGATTGTTGTACCATACTTAATAAAAATAAGACATCCCCTGAAAATAAGCCATATTGGGTCTTCTTAAAGTGGATCTCTCGATTTGTATTGCTGTTTTTACTAAAACTTGACAATTTTGCAGTGTTACAACTGAAATGTTTGGTATTGTACATGGTGGTTTCATAGCAGTTAACATCATTTTTATTTTTCAAGATAAACCCTGTTCTTGTCAAACAGAATCAGATTTGAGCATCACTACTCTCAATAAATTAAAAAAAGATTACAAGAATAAAATTCTGTTAGAATCTACAGACACAGTATTGTTTTTTATGATTGCTGCACCATTTATCAATAAAAGTATATGTAAACTGTAACAATGAACTTCTATTATTTGCTCATTTTGCCATGTTAAATGTTTTATAGAAATTCTTTTATTATATCGGTTCCTTAAAGCTATGCTGGGTAATGTGCGGCATATTACATTTTAGTTCTTAGGTTCAGATAAACGTTAAAAAGCAATGATTGATTTCTATTCTATAAAACAGAGAGGAGAAGAACAGAGGAAATCACCAAAAACACCCTAAACAACCCTAAAGAATACTAAATAAACAATACAGATTTCCGTTCACTGCACAAACTGTAATCTGAATATCTGAAATCTTTCATCTGAAATTCTTTTGAAGCAAAGATCAAACATAGCTGGAGGCATGTTGTGTGTACATTTAAAAATAAATTAGTATCCACAATTTCAATAGAAAATAATTAATCTGTTTGTATAGTTTAGATTTTAGGTGTTGCTTCAGTGTGGTCTGAAGGATTTAAATATTACACTTCATTCATTCCCAATTAATGTTTTTCTGATCTGATTACATTTTTTTCTTTTCCTATGTAAAACAGACTCAGGATATTTGGAGATGGGTTTATTTATTGATATTGTGTTATTTCTTTTTTTCAAAATGAAATAAATACTTCAGTTTGTTTACTGGTGGTATTACTATTATAACCGGATTCATATCATGCTGATTGGCAGATAACCAGATAGGGTTTGCAGCTTTAATAGTGGAGAATGCTATAGGTAAGATACGATGGGGATCATTGGTGTTTGTTTCGAAAACTCTGATTGCCACCATTGCTGTGATTGCCACTTTTTAATATTGAAAATTTGGTCAGCAATTAAAATAAATGAGCAACATGCACCACTTTTAGATATGGCAATCAGTTGATTCACCCAAGTGAATAGAGTTTCTGATCCTAACAGCAGTGTAAATACAGTTCGGCAATCACAACGAAGATTGTCATCGTTATAATAAAAAATGGTGATCTGATAAAAAAAAAAAGGAGAACAATTAGAGACAATTTGATATCAGACCCTTATAAATGGGCTCCTTAGGGCAACTCATCACCATTTCATCTGTTAGTAACAAATCACAGTGGTTGAGCCACTCAGGGAAGCCTTCTGCTTACCACCCACCATAGAATTGCTCTCTCGTTGTCTTTCAAATCTCAATCACTAGTAATAGAATAGCGAGGGGGTAATATATCACTCAGAGTGACATACTATAGAGCTTAATAGGAGATCTCTTAGCAGTCCTGAAGCTGGTGATTTGTTGCCACTGTCAAGATCACCCTTGTGATATGGCCCCGGGGCCTTTACATGGCTTCCCATTTTGGGTCCATATCCAGTAAGTGCAAAATGCACAGGGAAAGCGTCTATGGACCAGGAGCTTTGGACTATTGCATACATGTGGGAGAAGACTTGGTTGACTTGTCTTTCAGGCTCAACCCAATGCAATCAGAACCTTTGATTATATTTAAAAGTATGATGGTGTTGCTGCTGAACTAGAGAGAGACCATGAGATCAGAGCTGATGGAGAATAGGAGGCTACATTTTCTATACCACAATGCAAGGCTTTGTGAACTGGTCTTCCTGGCAGATCCTCCTCCTAGTGCACATTAGACTTCTGACCCCATAAATTGTTGGATACTTTGCTTGAGGGCTACAAAAATGTAACACAAATACCTAAAAATGTAAAAGGACAATAATGACTAAACAAAGAACAGTAAAGGTATTTGGAAAAGTGTAGGAAAATATTGATAGAAATAAAGCCTAGCTCCACCTTTTGCCTCCAAGCCCAGCTCAGAGTGCAATACTCTCTAAAGGTCTAGAACTAATACCCCCACCACCCCGCAGCAGTTCTTTTCTGATTCCAGATTCAGTGATGACTAGTATCATTCAACCCCATTCTCTGAGTCTGATCACCCTCCACACGGGCACATTTATTATGCCAGCCTTTGCTCAAAGTACTTCTGGTTAGAATGCCACCCACATATTCATACATGAGCTCTGTTCAGAACCACCCCCACCACCATTGAGGAACAAATATAAAAGTGCCATTGCATTGGTGGACCATCCAAAAGAATGCCGGGAATAGATATGTATAACTATTGTTTAAGAGAAAAAGGGATATCTAGTGTTGGGAAGAAACGTGAAATTGGAAATAAAAGTAATCTTTTTCTTTAAATCACCTAATGAGCCCAAGCACACATTTTTGCCAAATGAGGAAAGCAATTACACAAATCAATATAAACATTTGTTGTACGATAATGTGCCCCACGTCCCTTCCATCATTACCAAAGGCAGCATAGCAGAAATCTCTCATTCATTTGTGACTGCAGGGAATTAGAATTTCTTAATTAAATCCATACATTTTGCTGCTCCCTTGAAATCAGTTGTTTCCCTTTATACAGGTGCGCTCTGCACCAGGCTGCTTTCTTATATCAGCCCGTGTTTATGTGTTTGTACCAAATGTCGCTTTTCCAACCTTGTTCAGAGGTTCAGAAAATCCTTTTTGAGTGCAGCAAAGGGTTTTATTGCATTATTCATAAGTATGCAATGAATTTTATTCTTTTTCAGTCTTATTGAAATTACATTTTTTTTATTCAGGACTAAATGTCGCAAGTGTTTACTTTGATCGTTAAAGGGGTGCTAATGGTAAATTACTGGTTGGTTTTTATAATCTTTATGGATAGGGTTGCCTTTCCTGGTCTAACCTAGCTGTAATTGCTAGGTATACTATAGAGTAGACCATGCTGGTCAGTGGGCTCCTGAATTTATATTACATTAGTTCTTTAAAGTATGAGTAAATGGAGTTCATTCAGTGAAATATACGTTGCTGCACATTTACAACCAAAATGGAAAGTTTTAATTTTGGTTATTAGATTAAATTTGCTTAAATTTAACACTAGAGTAGAAGACTCTGGTCAGCGGGCACTCAAATATAAATTACAGTAACCCTCTAAAGTAGGCATTAATTAAATTATTTGGGGAAAATATATATAACTGCAAAATTACAGCCAAAGTGGAAACCCTGATTTGTGATCTCGAGACTAAATTGGCTGGTTTTGTTGCTAGAGAGCAGTGTTTCTCAACCAGGGTACCTCCAGTGAGCTGTGGATATAGAAATTAGAGAAGAGATTCCCTAAGACCTAAAAGTTATTGCGAAGGTTCCCCCATGTGTAAACGTAGAGAAAGGCTGCTATAGAGGTTACATAGGGGGGTACAGCGGGGGTTTATAGGGTATAATATTTTTTTCATGTTTGTTATTTTTACCTCTCTTGTGTGTTTGATCATATTAAAAATTTAATTTTCCTATTTTACCTTTTATTGAGCCATTTGTTTATTTTTAAAGTAAGATGATTTAGGTTAGTTTATCAGTGTTTTATTATAATTATAATCATCACTGTACAGCTTTCTAAAGCAGATGATCAGATATAAAAGATGATAGCCTCAAGATATGCCAGATACTGTATATACTCAAATATAACTAATATGCGGATAAACATCTTTTTTTGCATTATTGTTGGCCACCAGTAGATGGCACTATGTCATCCTGTAAAGTGTCTAACAAACTCCTATTATATCTCAGATGGAAAGAGTTTGTTACACACTTTACATAGCTCCATCATCCACTCTGATCCAAATATAAACTAAGTTTATATAGTTAATACAATACATATGTGTTCTTTTTATGTTACACCTATCTGTGAGAGTCAGAGGAAAGGTGTTGTTGATGACACAAGTACGTTATGTTATTATATCTTAGAAAATTTTTTTTTAATTATAAAGTACTGAAGATACCTACACTTATCTACAATGGCTTCCATGCCCTTGTAATGGCAAGATGTGTGGTCAATTTAAGGGGCAAAGCTTTGACACTACCTCCTGTCTACCTCTCATTTCTATTCCTATTGGTCATTGTCATTTCTTCCACTTGGCCCATGTTAAAAGAGACAGTTCCACTTTTAGAGCCATATTACCTGCTTGGGACACGTTTGTTGTTTTACCAATCATGTTGTTTTTGTATAATGTGGAACTCCAGCTTGCAGCTTCTCTCCATTTCCACATCCACACAACATGGGGGTGTTATTCTTCTGCTGTTCTTACACTACAGCTGCCATAAATGGTGCTCACGTGTGATTTTATAGGTGTTGTATTGTTTTGCAGAAAGAACCATACACAGCTGTCTCTGGAAAAAAGAGAAGGTGCCTGTGCCATCAGAAGACAATTGCCACTGAGGTATATAGGTGGGTTAGGGCAATTTAATGAAAATGAATAGAAGGGAGTTGGGGGAACCGAGAAAGCTGAGGATGTGCTTGGCAAGGGCTGGTCCTCTACCTGTACACTTGCTAATTGGTATTCCTCTTTCCCATTTAAAGTGTTGGGAGGTATGTGACCCAATGGGGTCCTTTGCTGGCCAATAGAATCTCCATTGGGCAGTAAGAATGTCCCAGAGACAGGAGGGGGTATGTTTTGACACTACCGGGAAGTGTTAGCATCTGCCATTATAATAATAAAGAAATTGGTTAAATTGGCTTTTGCAATGTTAAAAAATACTGTGATAAGGATGCAGTGTCCCTTTAAAGACTAGATGAACTGAAATTTATTATGAAAAATGTGGTGTCTCTCAGAAATGGCATTGCAAAGCCGAACCACAGGTGTTTATTCAAGAGAAAATTAACTTAAGCAAGACATTAAGATCCAGGCCGTTATCTCCTGCCCAATTAGGACTGACGCGCCACATCCAGTTATGGCAAATTATTCTGACTAAACCGTAAATGTTAAAATGACAACTTTTGCATTTATTAGCAGCTAAAAATGTATTTACAGAACATCCCTTAATTACACTTAAAATTACCGAGGCTGACATGTCCATATTGCATGTCATACGCTCACAGTGCGAGATTCGTGGAAAGATTGCTGCTCCCCCCTCCTTTTCCAATCCTACGTTTTTTTAGGGGGAATAAATATAGCACATTACATGATCTTCTATGCCACAATCACAATGACAAACAGTTTTCCCTTAAGTAATTAAACCTTTATATACTATTTGGTTAAATTAGAATAATTCATTTGCTACTTTCTCATCTACAATGCAATCAATTTCAGATTGATGTTTTTTTTTGTTGTAATGCAGACTTTGGAAGTGAAATTCTGCTGGTGTCAGCTGAAGAAGCAAAATAGATTTCAGTCCAGTGCAGAATTCTGCTCCACAGCAGTTACTGTACGGATAAAATTAAATTACTTGCCCTAGCAAGAGATGAAGGAAGGAAAAGTGGGAACCTTGCCTCTCCACAGTAATTAAGTCTAGATCGCATTACTGGTGGTGAGGTCTCACTGTTGTCGCTACAATAGCTGCAATTTAGGTAAAATTGGAATATGGACAAGGTGTTTCAGGATAATTGGGATGTTTAATGTGATGCAGAGGATTTTGTTTTAATATAGTTGATTTTGTATAAAACCAAGGAAAGAAATATTAATTAAAAAACATATTTGTGAAAATTTTCAATGGTATAGAAGCCCATTTCCAAACATTTGTTTTTATGTATTTCGATGGCAGCCATAGGTCACAGCCCAGGTCCGCAGGTTTAGAGGAAACACCCAATGGATGCACAACCTTTTCCTGTGAATGCTTCCCTTCTTTAAAATCCAAAATTCTGCAAGAGAAATGTAGAAATGCAAGAGAAATGTACTGGAAGTAGGGTTCCTTTTAGTATATGGCCCCCATCTTTTTTCAAAGCCTTATTGACAGAATGGCTGTGAGAACCTTCCTTTCCTGAAAGGGGGCAATGGGAATCAGGGAGCTAAGAAAAAATAATCTGTCTATTCTTTCTCTTTGTTTGGTGATCTGCACAATTCTTCACCATATATTTTCCACCGCTGCACCTGAAAATTGCCAGTGAATTGAGCCAAAAATGTCTCAAGGTAGACAGAAGACACAAAATATCTTCAGCTAAAATTGTTTTTAATTTTGGAGTAAATTGGGGAAGGCACACAACGCTGGTCAGGTTATAATTTAAAATTTGTGTCCTCAATCTGGAGGTTTCCTGTCATTTCATCAGGAAAGGGTACAGACTATTCCAAAATACTTTTGTTCAGTAAAATTGAAAAGGGTGGAAGATCTTTTTAGTTTTTATTACTGTATATTTCTGACCAGTGCTTCACCTTTTTTTTATTCTGTTGTCATAAGCTGTTACAGGGATAGAAGGTGAGCTGAATCTTCTCAACAGGGTCAAGGACAGCAATAAAATGACTTACCAAGTCCATAAATAAACTAAATGAAAATGTTTGTGCTGAAAATAGATATTTAGGCTTGGTGCTGCCACTTCTAACCTTGTTGCCCTAGGCACTGGCCTAAGAGTATTATAAATGGAGCAATAATTAACAAAATGAAACACCATCTGATTCATTGTAGCCAGGTGGTTGTATGAGATCACAGAGAACTTACCTGGGAGAAAGGGACAATACGATCCCAAGGTACTAGAAATATGGCAACAAGACCTATAGAACAGAAAAAAAAAACAAAAAGCAGAAATAAACTACAATAAAAAAATGTAAACTTGAAACAGTTGCATTCATTCTTAGAAGCTTTAAATTACTTTATATGATGCTCCAAGACGGTATAGCACAGTAGCACATTGCACCAGCAATCTTTTAAACGAAAGGTGCTCAACCTATGGCTATATTCCCTCTCGCTCTCTCTCCTCGTTGTCTTGCGAGGGATGAGGTTGTGATGTGGTTACCAGATGCTGAGGCCTAGAACCCTGGGGGAGACGCTCAGTACTGGTCACTGTTGCCTGGAGCCAAATCCGCAGATGCTGGGGTGTGACGGATTGAGCGGCTGCTGGGGTGCCTGTTGCATACCTGGCCACTTACCTTCTGTGAACCCCAGTTTCTCAGGAGTGGGAAGATGTAGGTCCTGAAGATGTAGCGGTAAGAATATGTACCCCTTGGCTGTCACATGAATTGCATTTCCCTGGAAGTATCCATTGCATTGAGATTTTGGGGTACAGAGAAGGTTAGTGGCCCCGTAAAACTGACAGGATGCATTGTATGGTGTATTTTCTGCTATTTGGTAAGGGGATGGTGAGGAGGAAGCAATATATGACTGGTCAGCAGTCTATGATAGACTTAGTTTTGTATCTTTTATTAATAAAATGTTGCATTATTGAAATGTGCATCAAATGTAAAAGTAACTAGAAACATTTCAAGTTATTCTAATTTTAAATTAAAACTATTCTAGCTTTAAACATATATCTTTAATGTTTGTTTGCATTGTGACCCCCATGTTTTATCTCAATGTCAACAGCGTCCCCAGATGAAAAAAGGTTGGGCACCACTGTTCTAAACCGAGGCAGAGAAATAGGGAAATATAAACTTCAACCAAAGACTTGGATAAGAATCTTCAAACAACCGGACAGATAAATAAGAGCTACTAGCTTGAACTGAGAACAAGATCTTCCAGTAACCTAGTACATAAATAATAGATATAAACTCTATACAAGAAAAAGATCAAGATACTTAAAGAGAGAAGAATAAATGCTTACACGAGCAAAGTTTTGTAGTTAGCACAATCTTGAAGCCCTACAAAGATGAGTACGTATCTCACTGAGGATGAGAGGTAGAAAAAAATCTGCCCTAACAGGCACACTAGGACCTGGCAAAGGAGAGATTTTCCAATTTGCAATAATGAACACCTCTCGCTGCCTAAGTTGCTTGCTATTGTTCTGAAAAAGAGATGAAATATCCTACAAATAGTGATGCTGAGAACCAAGAACATCACTTACTTTAAATCAAGTTGTTTATGGCCAAATATAGGAAAACCACAGTGAGAGAGATTTGGGGGCTGCCAATGTTGACCTTCTTTAGGTTGCATTGCTGTCTGTAGCGGAACTTGAACAAGCATTCAGATTAGAACAGACTTTCTAAAACTTTTTACCATGGGGGAACCCTTCAAATAAGTTTTGAGATTTAGTACTTTTAGTTCTTCGGGAAACCCCTGCTATATTTCCTATTTCCACAGCTCATAGTACAGTAGTATGATGTTCATTTGGAATAATGTCGCTTACATTGCTGGCCAGTGTGACTTAAACTGACTTGAGAGGCACAAATTGCTTATTGTTCAAGAAACCCCTATCATCCTCTAGAAGAACCCCATCTGAGAAACACTGGAGTACAAAGTTAGAGTGAATTAGGACTGTTGATATACATGATTGCTCTGGGTCAATGCATTTGGAAGTATTAGAGCTATTGGATTATTATGACTGTTAGGCAACATACATATTCAGAAAGAGAAACTAACAATGGCAAACTCCAAAGTCGCACAGTTAAGGTTTTCCTAAGGTGGATTGAATACATAGCTGATTGCTAGAGCAGGTACTAAAACATAACGGTCCTTAATTTGAGCTTAAATCTATACTATGCCCATGCAGAATCCTATTAATCCTCCCAAGCTGCACATTCACACATTTTCTTTGGTCCCCCATTGTTCATTCAGTCACTATTAGCAAGAAAAAAAAGTGCTGCTAGGTATGGAGGAGCATAAAAATCACTGCACTTAGGGCTTGATTTATTAAAGGTCTCCAAGACTGGATAAGAGAGGCTATCATGGGAGAACCTTGGTCATCCAGCAAACCTTAAATGGATCTGGTCCAGGATTGAAAACATTTGTCAGCTAATAGCAAATTATTTTGAAGAAATCCATTCATGGGTTACAGGATCCTCTAAGTTCTCCCATGATAGTCTATCTTCTCCAGTCTTGGGGAACTTTAGTAAAACAGGTCCTTAGTTAGTCTTATATTTTCAGAATGCAACTAAAGGCTCCTGTATGACCATCTAAACAAGTCTCATAAAATAAATAGAAAATAATAATTTTACTTTCCCTTAGACATATTCTCTTTCATTTGTCTCTAATATGTTCCCCAGCCCAGACACTGCTGGGAAAGCAGTGGGTGGGCCTGTGGGTCTCTCTCAACATTTTTTCATCCCACTGTAGTGCAATCAGGTACAGCCTACATGACTAAGGCCATGGAAGATAAAGAGATGGTTGAGCATGCCTGGCTTGGGTTCCTGAAGGGTTCCCAGAATATTCTTTACGTTGGTGAATGTGGAATCTCATTAAAGTCAATGGGAGATGAATATTTCACCTAAAGGATGAAATATTTTAGGGTATTTTATTTTTCTTTTATATAAGGAGTACTGAATGCAACATGTGCCAGTACTAGTGCCCAACATGTTGGGTCAGAAGAGAAAATATATCAAGGATATTTGACCCTGATAAGCCAAAGAAGTCCAATTCGGATAAGAAAAAAATTCAAAAAAAGAGTAATCTACTAACAGTGGAATTCTGATGCCATGGCAAGGTCAAGCCTAGTCCTAATCCTTACATGGCAATTGTTTCTGATACAAAGTGCTTAAGTAAACTGAATGCCAATAGTTTTGAGATTTGTTCTACTTTACTGACTTTTAAACCTCCCAGTCTCTGTAGTATATTAAGTTCTCATGTTAGGTCTTACTTACCTTTCACCTAAACTAGAAAGGGTTTTTCCCATGATTGACATTAACATCTCAGAAATGGGAGTAGTTTCTTCTAATAAGAGGATTATTTTCCATCAAAGTACAAAAACTTTCTTACTATCCTACGATGAGGATGAGGAAATCAGGGTTGGATTTCTTAAAGACCCTTAGAACTTCTCTACAGGGCCAGTTGTCAGGCTGTTTAGCCAATCTGCCTGTAACAAGCATTTAACCAACCGTAACTTACCCTAAAGGCAAACACATTTGTTGGGCAGAATAGATCATAGCGCTCTCAATCTGCCCCTCCAAATTCCTTTTTAATATCTTTAACATGAGAATACAAATACTGAAACACAATATAGATGATGAAATACAACATGGTTTCTGGATAGATAGGGGTTAACGGATACATTTTAGAACTGCTAAGATGTGAACGTCCAATTAAAGTTCGTTTTCAACTTCTAAAATAACAAAACTTCACTCAGGCTTCCCTGTAGGTTTCACCATATTAAAATGATTATTTTTATGTTCCCAGTCAAACTGGTTTCATGTCCTTTAGCAACATTGCCCCCCATAGCTCTTTAAAATAAAGAAAATTAATTAACGGAAAGAGAATGATGCATTTATTTTGATCCCCTAAATTGTTCCTGCAAAGTTTAATGTGATCTTTGAAATGAATATATACGACGTGGAGGGGGAAGTACAAAATAACAGAACTATCAAATAAAAGGGATACTTTAAAGTAACTAAATTACAATTACAAACACAGCTGCAATGGGGAGTCTTATTAGGCCTCATGGGT
>NC_092862.1:135162261-135179649 GCF_032062135.1 Pyxicephalus adspersus
AAATTGCATTAACTTGAATATAAACCTAAGGCGCAAAGTGCAGCTGTCACGGCTAACATTTAAAACAATATTCAACAGTGTTGCCAATACAAATAATGTGAATTAATACATCCATGGTGTGTAATGTTTCAAACATTTATTTATAATGGGAAAAATTAAATCATGTGGGCTCAGTTTGTTTAAATTTATTTTCATTTTGTTATCTTTTTTGGAGGGTAAAGTATTTTGTACTTTTGAGTTGATTATGGTGGGTCACTTGGTCTTAAATGATCTGTGGTGCATTATTGTTGGCCATCAGTAGATGGAACTGTGTTCACATGTAAATTGTGTAACAAACGAGGTGTGTCAGATGGCAGGAGTTTGTTATACACTTTACATGTTGACACAGTGCCATCTAGTGGAAAGACCCAAGTTAAACTTTTTTTTTTCTAATGTCAATTTCAGGTAAAAAAAAAAAAACTCTCTAAGGTTCCTCTTTAAAAAATTGCAAAAAGTAGCTGTGCATTCCAAGATACCCAACACACCCTGGCTCCCCCTGCAATTGCTGCCACTGAATGAACTCCTGCGCATCTGTAGGAGATTTTTGTCATCTCGACCTGGCCAATCAGGATGGTAAGATCGAAAAGAAGAAAGAAAGTGGTGGCGCCCTGTGATGGAACAAGGACAGCTGAGTATCACAAGGTTTAGTTCCACTAAAGAGCTGCCAAGAATTCAGCTTTAACAGGCCCAAAATTAAAACCAAGAAATTTGTTTTAGACATCCAGGCGTTAACAGCCTTTGATCACAGAAGGGTTAAAGATGATTTAAGAGCGTGTGGGATTTTTTTTTCTAATGAGCTTGTCCATGCAATATTGCATTGATAAATACAAAGTCGGGTAGGCAACAATCTTAGAATTCTGCAAACCTCAGCTGTGCCCAATTTAAGGCCAACAAATGGCTGAACTATGGTTTTAAGCTTCTTATAAGATTTCTTAATGATGGAATATTAAATCCAGGAACATTGTGGAGGAGATACCTGCTCTCTGCAGACAACCAGACTTTTTTTTATAGCAACAATTGAGAAGACTATTTTGGTTAAAGAAGATTAGTAGCAAATTGCATGACTGTGCAGTTAGATTAAATTCCCCAAATCAAATAGAAGAGAATTGCACTGTTATATAAAAAATAAAAAAAAATATTCCCTATTAAAGAACAACTCTGCTGAAATAAATTAAATATATACTTGAATTATGTGTTTAGAAACTGCCTTTTAAAAGTAAAAATGATATCTTTCAGGTAAGAGCCACTACCCTGCTTCCTGCTTGCCTAATGGGCCACTCTCATGCCTGGCAGAGTTAACTAGTAAGAATCCCATACAACCCTCTTTGCCAGTGGATTGCAGCCCCTATTGGCTGATGAGGGTCCAGGGGCCCTAATGCATTAACACACTTTGCACTACCCTATGTACCCCCGTCACAGTGCCCATACCAATCAATCAGCAACCATCCTTTCCGAGTTTGAGTTAGGTAAATGAACCAAACTATCAGTCAGTGCTGTATACAAAATAGGTGTATATAAATATTCTTTTTTATAGTTTTATCCAGTTTGGCATCTCAGCACTTCTGATCCCCTTCAGCATCCTTCAGCTAGTTCCCATATATGCAATCACTCCAACGTCGGCTGCATTGCTCAAATCTGCTTCTGGATCGGTGATGGAGCATGTCTATGCAATATGGGTTGGCATGGTCCTTGGTGGTCTCTGGCACGTTCCAGGGTGGCAATGCAGGAAAGAATTTTAAAGACAGTTATCCCCCTATCATGGGAAATGCCAGATTGCCCTAAACTAGAAGTGATTGGAAGCTATATAGTCTCCTAAAGCACTTCTGTATTAGAGTCTTGAGCCACCAGTATAATTTAGAGCTGGCTGGTTCCTAGTGGGCAGGGCTAGGCAGTGTCCTGTCCCGTTATTAATGTACAAGTAAGGGGCAGAGCTAATGACACCGCAAAGGCAAAAAAAATCTTAACTATTAGATTGAGATTTGATTGGTTGCTTTGGATTACTACAATTTGCACATACCCTTTACTGGCCTAATAAATAGGCTCAGTCGATTGAGCACAGCAGCTTGCTGTTTTCTTTATACTCATATATCCTTTTCCATCATGGCAGCTGGACCGAGCACCAGATTGTCACTGCAATCACAACAGACTGCGGCCAGCCCATTTACCTATCAGACATTTACAACACTAGTAAATCTGTGTAATGAGCGCCACTGAGACTTTATTAATACATTTTGGAACTGGGAATGTAAAAGGAGCAAGGAACAAATAGAAAAACTTCCTGTCTACAACACAATAACAAAAAGCAGGCTGCAAAAACCCCAATGTTATTGGGAGATTGTGTACGAGAGGTATATGTGTTCCCTGATACTAAATAATCCATAGCAAAAAGGTAAAAGAGCACCTGCCATGGGCCATTTACAAATAGTACAGAGGGGTCACACGTGGAGATAGGCTGGGGATTTTATAAAGTTGACTCTGAGGCACAATCATATTTATCAAAGTGGAGAAAAATATTTTGCAAACATAAAATAAGTTGGTACCATTTTATTAGTTTATTGCAAAATCTTTGAACATAATATTGCCACCATGTGTATTGGAGCAGTGACACAACTAAAACCACATGTTTTTCAGTAAATCAAAGTATGGTCCATAAATTGCTTTTTTAACCCATCTTCCAAAATTTTAAGCATATTGCAAAGCTAATAAACATTGTATTGTGACCACAATTGTTGGGGGTTTTAATGATACCCATGGGAACATGGAGAACCTTCAAAAACATGTAAGATTGGATTTTCCTGACTATTTTTAACTTTGATTCATGGAAAAACTACATTCATTGTAAAAATTTTTGTTTCTGGAGAGTGGGAAGTGTTTTCACTTCCTGTCCCAGTGACCCAATAGCAACTAAGTGGAAATCTTGTCAAAATGAAAGCAACTCCCATTCTTGAACAGGTGTACTTGAACTGGTATCTGCATTGCAAGATATCCTCTCCTGTTGGGTGGCAATTTTAAGACTTCACACTGACCGTGGGAGTGGGGCAGTTACTGCTTCCTAACTGCTGGTAACCCTAACCACCAGGCCGACATTCACCCCCTGCTGCTTTAAAAGAAGGGACAAAGAAAGAAATGAAAGAAAATTAATTCTTACTCCTCCATGCAACCCAGAGATAACCCAAATTAATCTAAAGCCTTCTTGCCTTCCTTTCTCTCCTACCTTGCTATTTTAAATCCTGGCATGCTGTTCTTTTTTCAACTGCAATGCAGAAAGCGTCACACATTAAAGAGCATTCCCATCCTAAACAACAGCTAATGGGAATGGGCCCTGTTGAGTACATAAACACAGGGCTGAATGGTTGTCAATGTATACATTGTGGAGCATTCCTGCTACTGACAACCATCAGCCAATGGGAACTCAATGTATAACTCCCTGCAGTAAATAGTGCAGGAGCTGGATTCTCTTACACCATCTATTCCAGCATCCAATACTCTGCATTCTCCAACTTTGGCTGCACCGCCACTGAAAGGGACAGGGAAGGAGCCCAGTGCCCTTTTAATATTTACATGTGTTTTTTGCCCAAATGTTTGATGAATTGTTAAAGGCAAGCAATCCATGAGAGGTCACTTCGCCTTTAAACAACAAATGCAGCTTGTGGTAAATTAACTCAGGAACACAGCACTGCAAGGTACCCTACGTAATCATTTTATTTCTATTTTCTACCAATTTTTAAGCAGACACCAGAAGACCCCATATCCTGTTTATTATTCAGTATTTTCCTGAAAGATTACAACCAGTGGTGATGAGATTACAAAGCAAACGCAGCTTGCAAAAAAAAAAAAAAAGGTTTCTTTGAAATCTTGATTTTGGCAGAACTTGAAAGCTTACATTAACTCAATCCCGCTGAGTATTTTTCCAGCGCCCGGTGGCACGTTGCGGGGACGGGGTCAGCCAGTGAGTGACACGGTATCAATGAACATTCCGTGGGTATCATGCATGATTGATAGCTTGCCATCAAAGACAAACAGCAGACATACTTGTAACAACTGCAACAAAATAATTGTTTGGCCTCATTAATTTTGGTCACTTTGCAGATCCATTTTTCTTGTAAAGATTTACTTTGGAGAATTTTTGCTTTTCTCTTTTTTAGAAATGGGACGACATCAATGGAATAATAAAAGTTCTATTTAAGAAGCTGCGATTAAATTTACATTTAATTCCGACGGAAATATTTTTAGTTTGCTAAAACTAAACCTTTTATTTTAATAAAATGCTTGTATTTTTGTTTTGTTTTTTTGTAGTATCTCCATGCTGCCGATCCTTCAGATTTTCTAGAGCCACTTCTTGTCTACATGCACTCCGGCAATGGCTGCTTGACATTTAACATGGCTAGTCTCCTGATGGTGAATGTGGACCATGGCTGTGTAATGTGTGTTGAACTTGCACTTGTAGTCACCATTGGAAGCACTGTGCTAGCAGTAGCTTACTAAGAAAGAATATCACCAGGTATTGTTTTATTAAGGGCTACATAATTTAACAATATCGAAAATGACTTTACTTGCTTAGGTTGTAAGCTTTTTTGGTCGGGGTCCTCTTCTTCTCTTGGGCCTCCAAGGCTGGAGAGGATACACTTTCATCAGTGAAGCTGGGTGATCCAGCAAAATCTGGAATGGTAT
Source organism: Pyxicephalus adspersus (assembly GCF_032062135.1). Lineage (NCBI taxonomy): Eukaryota > Metazoa > Chordata > Amphibia > Anura > Pyxicephalidae > Pyxicephalus > Pyxicephalus adspersus. The sequence continues at coordinate 135,166,972 of NC_092862.1, forward strand.
TCTTCAAAGTCATTTAGTATTTGTTAACAAATTCTTTCAATCCTAGACCAGACCCATTGCAAGTTTGCTGGATCACCCAGCTTCACTGCAGAAAGTGTGTCCTCTCCAGCCTCGGAGAGCTTTAGTAAATCAGGCCCCTTTGTTTGTATTTACCTGTCATTTGCAATGCCTATGTACAGCACTGTGTTGGCACTTTATAAATAAAGTATAATAATATATAGGATTTTAATAATTGGGTTTATATTTATTATAGGTAAGCCTTACATTGCTTTAAATGAATACAAGGCACCTAGAGATACCTGTAGGTAGGTGGATGTCTTAGGCGCATTTCAGGGGTGTGAAAATATACTACTTCCTATATAGCAGAAAATGATATCTGATCCAACCCCCCTCCTGGTATTGATTAATGAGCCAGTTTATAACTGTAATGGTCTGTAACAGTCAAATAGCATGGACCAATTCCAAAGTAATGATCCAATAGAATGCTGCACAGTGATGGTATCAGAGCTCTCACTTCTGGAAATCCACATTTGTTTTACAGGTTCCTTGGCCTTTGCATTTTTAAAGGGTGCAGTGCAAGGCATATGAGACTATTTGTAGGTATCTTTGTGATTGTGCTTCTTATATCTGCTTTAAGTCTATTTGTTTTAGATCAAGCATGCACTCAGCAATCTAAAGTTTCACTTTTCAAAATGTTTGATCACACAGGTCAATACTGCAGATAGGGTTAGGCAATGTCCCTTCTGCAATGGGTACCCTTAACTCTGTGAACTATCAAAAAAGCTCAGCTTTAGTTGCCAGTATATCCAGCAATTTCAATTTCCCTTGCACTTTCTGTGCCAGTGCAGGACTTACATTCATCCGGACTTGACCAATCAAGAAAATCGCAATTGAAGAAGGAAGAAGATGGTAGTTCCCTATGAGGGAACAGGGACAAGTATAATGAAGTTTAGTTCCACTTTAAGAATAAAAAATAAGAAATCAGAGCATTATCCTCAGTTAGGGGATTTGAAGCTCTTGCTGAACTTTCCCTTGAATAGGCATGATTACACTCTCACGTTAATTACTGCCACTTCCACTTCTAGCCTGATTTCTGGTTTGTAGGAAAACTAGTCCGATATACACTGCCTGTCCAAAAAAAAAAAGTCACCACCTGAATAGGTGTTTTCCACTGGATAAGTACAGCGGAGAATAATATGGTATGTGCCCAAAAAATGAGGTAAGCTAACTACCTGTGTATATTGAATGACCAGGTTTTTAAACCATTGGTCTTTTTTTCTTCCCTGATGACATAATCCAAGATAACAATGTCAAATTTATCAACCTCACATTGTGAAAGAGTTGTTCAGGGAGCTTAAGACATGATTGTCACACATGGATCGGCCACCAAAAAGACCAGATCTAAATCCCATTGAAAATCTTTGGGATGGGCTGGAAAAGACTTTATAAACGCTCCAACCCTCCCATCATCAATACAAGATCTTGTCGAAAGATGAATGCAACTCTGGATGGAAATAAATGTTGTGACATTGTATAAGCTTCATGAGAAGATACCGATATCCAGATAAAAGCAGTCCAATTAAATATTATATACCGTAAATATTATATACCGTACACTAACTGACTTTTTTTGGCCAGGAAGTGTATGGTATATTGGGGATGTGATGGGGAATGCAAACGTGCAGGAAGCTGCAAAAAATTTACATCTACCCCATTCTTTTTCATCTACCCCATTCAAACCAACTACCAGCAATTTTCAGTGGGACTCATTATCTTCAGACTCTGCCAAAGGTTTACAGCTTATGGTGGACATTGAGACTTTAAAAAGAAAACCTAAGAGCCTTTTACTTCCCGGTCTTAGCTGCTAACTGAGTCATTTATAAGCACTGAAGCTGGAAAGAAAATGTGAACAGAAAATGGAAATGTCCTTCACACTTTTGGATCACTTTTCATTTAGTTAATGAATGACTTTGGTTTATCTTTTTTTCCCGCCTCATTGCTTTGTTACTGACTTGGCTTATCGCTAATAAGCGAATCAGCAGAATAACGTACGGAGTATTGAGAGGCAGACACCTGACGCAGACGCTGTAATAGGATGACAGAATCCTGTGATTCTAATGAGCTATTGTTGTGTTCGGGGTTTCTGCAACCTGTGTTTCTCCAGATGCTGCTGAACTGCAGATGTCAGCGTGATCTTTTGCTTAGCGGAGCATAGTGGATAATGAAGTTAATTAGGAGAATTAACATCTGGTTGCCTGCCCTAATTTATTTAAAACTCCTATCAGCTCTGTAACTGGGTTTCTGGGAATTACACTTACTGTGCTGCCAGTTGTCCAAAACCGATGACCCAAAAAAGGGGAGGAAAAGTCCCGAAAAGGCGGCATAGCCTTGTGCAGAAAATATGCTGGGCGTGTGGCAGATTGGCCTTTTATACAAATGATTTTATACAATCATATTTATTTGCTGGCTTTTGGTGAAAATGTTAGAAAATCAAGAAAGGCCAACTCTACTTACAGAGGATATTTCAGTATTGTGTTGTGTCAACTAGGCTGACATTGCTTCCATCTTTGGGACCTCAATACCAAACTCTCCACCTTTGCCTATCTTTGGTGGCCATTGCATAGTATGAAGGTGTCAAAATCTGTTCTGGGTTCCCCATAGACAAAAATAGTTAGTTATGGTGAGAAGGACAGCATGAAAAAAACCCTTGAAGGGAATAGCAGTTGTGGCTGCTAGGGATGGGAAAGTGAGAATAATAAGTTCGATCTCGCTGCGAATTGAGCCTTTCTCGCTTACCAAAAATGTAAGCGAGAAAGGCCTTCTGATTCGCAGAGAGGTCGAGCTCCCGCCGAACAGTAGGATTTCAAGAGCTGCATCATGCAGCCCTGGAAATCCCCTGCGATCCCCGGGCACTAGAAGGTAATTAACGTCTGGTGCCCCGGGGATTGCACACTCTTCTCAATGAATGCACGGGAGAACCGTTTGACATTGTAATATAAGAATCTCTTACAAATGATACATTTATTACAGATACAAATCTATCATTTGTAATAGATACTTTTATTACAATGACAGGGGGTTCCCCTTTGCCGGGCATCTTCTCAATGTTTGCAGCTGTGGCTGCATTCATTGAGAAGAGTGTGCGATCCCCGGGGAACTTAATTAACCTCTAGTGCCCGGGGATCGCACACTGTTCTCAATGAATGCAGCCACGGGGATCGCAAACAGGAGGGTTCCCAGGGAATCCTGTGAATCCCCTGTAAATCCTCCTGTTATAATTTCCTCGATCTTCCGATGGCTTCGCTAAATTTCCCTGGGTGATCAATGTACATTGCAAGGAACTTAAAAAAACTTTGCTGCAGATCATTACCTTCCTCTGTGCTGAAGAAATATCCGTTTTACCTTGTCCTTTCAAACAAAAACTGAATAGGAGTATCTGGTTCAATATATAAATTATTATATATTATGTATATATATATTGTAATAATTAGCTGCATACTTCCTGTGCAATGTCTGCAATCCTTTAGAAGTAAATATCCTTAAGTAGTTGCTCAACAAACCAGCATTCTTGTTGCAGGATGTTTTATTGGATAATCCTTTCTGATCAGATTTCCCTACTGGAACACAGCGGATGCCCAAAATTTGACTTGTAGATGTAACGCAGACTTCTGGGAAAACCAGTGAACCAAACACACAAGCAGGAAATGTAATCTCCAGTCAAATTTCTGCACACTGTCAGTGTACAGAATGCCTCAAGGTTGCCATATTGGAATACATTTTTTGACAGCTTTTAGAAGATCATAGTGGCTGCAAATTGAAATAGAAAGGTCATTTTTAGGAACAATGATTACAATATGACTAACAATGGTAAATGCCACATTAATTTTTATATGTATATTTTATATAATTTGTTAAGGAAAAAAAAGAACCCCTTAGGTTTTTCATTTTGGATTGTTAATGTCCCAGCATTATGACATGCATTAATGTGCATTGCTTTAAGCTAATAATTATAAATGGGCTGCCATGTAGCACAACAGATCAGAATAAACTTGTATGATCCTCTGTAAACAATGCAGTATACCAGATTTTGTGTTGTGTTCTGCTGTCCAATAAACTGTACTGTGATGGGTGACATGCATGTACAAAAGGAGTGTTACCTTGTGTTGTAGTAATGCACATGTTAATGAGGCCTTAGCATTTTGCCTGAATTTACAAATTAATGTCTGAGGCTGTTTTAGGAAATCAACTCTTCCTGGAGTGGTTGAATCAACCACTAGGTTCTAATGCACATTGCAAATTAATACAACTATTTAATATTAAAACAAAAAACACTCCATATAATGTAAATTACAAGAAGTTTTTACATTTGGTGACAGGGTCACTTTAACATGCTGATTCCCCTCTCCCTAATATACTTTTCATATATTTTAGGAAACTATATAGGTAAAACTAATGCTCTTTTATTTGACAAATAAAAATCAGCAGAAAGAAAAAGCGGTGAGTCCCTTTAAGACTTATAGACAAGTCGTTCTTTTGGTTGACCAGACCAGGAAAATACAGTTTTACAATTTCGCCACAAGCAGTACAGGTGTTTAAATAGCAGCATGGAGTAATATGTGTTTGTGTGCCTCAGGTGACTCTGTGCAGCCGAAGTGTAAAGACATTGACCAGAAAATTGCTGAATGTTAATATTTTATAAATAGGATAAACCACAGGACTTGCATCATGTCTAAGATTCAACAGAGCTTTATTTATAGATGTTTCTGTCTTGTTAGGAATGGGAAACGTATTACACGCTTGCATGGCTGTTTGTGCTATGTATGATTGGGATTTTATTACAAGGGATGAACAATTGCATACAATCATTTTTATTGGCTAAATATTGATAAAAAGAATTGGTTTAATCGATCTGTTTTTAGATTGGTTCCACATTCACAAATTCACAAACAAATCGGTCATCAATGCACCAAAGCTGAAACTGATCAATGTTTTACTAAGCTGACCTAATGGATGATCCCTGGTTTTTATTCAGTTTGATTATTTTATCTGCATTGAATGCTCGTTTAAATACTTTTGTGGCCACCAGCTCGACTAGTGACATAAACCTACATTTACTTGGAGTCACTTACCCAGTGTCAATTTTTGGTGGCCCTGATGAGGAGATCCTTTAGCATGTGGAACTTTGTGGGCTTTGTCTGTTTATTCTTGTAACAAAAAAATATTCTTGAAATAACGAGGAATGAAGATAAAGAAAAAAGAGATTTTTTTGGCAAATATAGAATATAAGAAAAGAAGTCCACTACAAGTGGACATATATTTTAATAATGGATCTGATAGGAACATCAAGAACAATCTTGACACCCAAATGCTATACAAAGTTCGCCAGCCACAAATTTAGTTCACATCAAGTCAGAAAAGTGTTGTGAAGATTTAGAAGTACTTTATCAGAAGTATTTTAGAGCCCGAGGTTTTTCGCCTTATTGGCTTCTTCAGGGGAGGTCCGGTGCGTTCCACCTTGTTGTGTCTTCAGGGGAAGTCCCGACTCATTTCACCTTATTGGCTTCCTCAGGGGAGTTAAAGACCTAATGTATATTGATGTATCCAGTGATGAGATGAAGGTCAAAAGGGCTAGAGAAAATTAGGATGATGGCATATATACTACTGGATGTTACAGTATAATCTGCAACACAGACGCTAAGGGGGGTGGAGGTTAAGTCCTTAGCAGCCTAACTTTCTGGGTTCAGGCACCTAATCACCTATAGAGATAGCATTTTAATTAATATATTTTTGAAATATCTATGGTTATCCTGTGGTCCCATAACTTCACTATGTCCCTTATGTTCTCAGGACCCTTTACTAGGTTCACCAGATTCTAGTAAGCTGCCTTCAACCTAACTATCACATTAAGCTTCATTCAGAAGTGTACAAACCCCACCATGACATCCTGTTTTGTTTCCTTTTTTAACACTGTATAAAGAGAGGAAAATCCTGAAAACATAGTTAAGTCAAAGACAGCTTACCAAAATCTAATGGGCCAGAAAAAGATCCTCAGGACAGCAATGACACAATGAACCTGAGCGAATCAGAGTGTGATGGATAGTCCAATACTTGAGGACCAGAGTTGAATAACCCTGTTATATGCAATTGTCACTCCAGATCCTTTAAAAACCATAAGAGAACATCAGCTGGCACATATCCAGTTATAGTGATGTACAGTGATTGTGAATAGGCTGTTTAGATCATTATAACCGAGATGATTGTATATAATTTATCCAGCATTAAGGAGAGCTAAACTGGGGAGTTATTTATCAATGTCTCTCTGGGCATAGCCAGACCACGAGCTCCTCCAGATGAATCAAATAAACAGTTATTCAAGCTGTATTACTTTGATAAATCTCCTGCACTTTTTGCTGCTGTTCGAGTGATATATGAACTTGTTGAAGCTCATTCAGCCACAATGGCTATAGGTGATTGTATTTGTTGGCGGCTTCCAGTAAATCTGTCCGTTTTGTCTTCTTGCCAGTGATTGCCGCTGCAATATTGACATCTAAAACCTGACATTCTTTATTTGCAGATATGAAGCAGCGGGAATGGACTGAGATGCGTGTCGTGTTATTTCATCATAACCATTAAAGGCATTCTACCAGTTACAACTCAGAATTGAACATTTAAAATTAATTTCTGTGCCCGCTACTGTTGTTTTATTTTATTGATAGGGTGGTCCCGAGGAGTGGAGACATATTTCTTCAGACATTAAATGACAGTGTGTTTTTTTTTTAAAGGCTGGGTTTAACAAAGGAAAAAGAAGGCCCTTCAATATAAAAGTTATTTTCTGTTTAGAGCTTCAGCTCTGGTAACAAGCTTGGACAATGTTCTTTCATTAATGCCATTGGAAGGTCTATTATTTCTCTGCAATAGATTGCTGCAGACTGATGGTCAAGAATGGGAGTTAAGGGTTCCAATGTAGTCGGGGCTGCCATCATAAACTTCTTGGCCCCAAATGAAGTATCTTCCTGGGGCCCCTTACTCCATGTTTAAAATTTAAGAATTGTAAAAGTCTGGTTATTGGAAGTTCTAAGTTGCAAGTCAGGCCTGACTGTAGTTTCAAGTACCAAGTTAGTATCCACATACATGAAATTCCATTATACTAGAAAAACTCCTTCAAACCAACTGAGACAGGCAGATATAATACAAAATGTCACCCGGGGGAGGGATTCCAGAAACATATTTAGCAAAAGTTCAAAGTAGTAGAACTGTGGTCAGGCTATTGACATTCCAGTATTTATATATTTTTAATTAACCATCGCTGACATCTGTAACTGAAGACACCATGGAACAATTCATTCTACAATTTGCAATAAATGTAGTGAAGTCTAGTCTCCACTGTATGCACCAACATTAGCGTTAACTGGGGGCTGCCAAATCACCATGTGAAGCAGCTGCTAAAACTAAAGTTAAAGTGCCTTTCTATTGTAATTTGTAGAGATTTATTACTCAACATTTCTTGCAGCTACTGAGGTTAGTGAGTTTTGTTAAGTAGCATGTTTACTGCTGGTTGCTATTATGTTAACATTTTAATTTCTGTAGCCTGGTAAAGCCAATACCAATCTGAGGCAGTTAAGTTAACCCCCAGGTGCCAGGTAACCAGGTACTTGGTACAATTAAATTGTTTATTTTTTTAATGTTTTTATGTTGTTTGTATGTTATTTGAGTATGTTTTTATCTTTTATAACACTTTATGTAACTGGGTGCCTATAAAGTCTTATTGTTGCTCCTTTTTTTTTAGTTCTCCAATATATGCGGAATGTGGCAACATTAAAGCTGACCTATCAACCGATTTTGTACATTACATAAAAGGATAACCCCCCTATTTCCGTTTTCACCACTGAATGGAATATCACAGCCACCTGGGATACACATGTCTCTGTGCATGCTTTCATTTAATGGAAGCCCCTTCTGCGCATGCCCGATCTCTCTACTAAAATGTAAAAAACAAGTGCCAACCTCACACTTGCGCAGTTGTGAGATCAGAACTTTATTTAACATTTACAGGAAGTTACTTCAGTGTTGTGTCCAGCCAGCGTCATGAAGGATGATGATGGACGGACGCAGAAGCAATCAGACCAAGATTGTGTAGGATCTGATGGCTTTTCCCCTGTAATTTATTTATTTTTTTAATGACAGTTCCACTTTGACTTTGGCCTTCATTGGATTTATTCAAATTTTTTTGCAAGTGAACGTTTGCTTTGACTCCCAGGAGTCCACACAACGCCCTGTGACTCCTTTAGGATATGACCAGGCTCCAGGTGGGTGGAGCCAAACTATAATCTAATAAATCAATTAAGGTAATTTAATTGATGTAAACCTTAATCTAATAACAGCTTGAAGTTTTTAATAAAACTCACTAACACATAGAAATGGGAAATACACATTCAAATCATAAGGCAGTGCAAAGAATAAAAGTGCAGTAAATCAGATTTAACATAGTTGGTAAATTTTTAATTGGGACTGGCAGTACTGTGTTACCCCACTTTGTACATCTCTCTATACCTACGAAGTCTGCCATGGGAAAAATTCCCCCATCATTACAACTTATTTGACTTTTCGTCATATCTGAAGAGCTCCTGAAACTTTCACACCGATATTTGTGAATCTTATTAGTGTCTCTTTCATATGATGTAAGCTGGTTTTTACGTTCACTGATCTTTTAACTATATTACTCTCCCGTATAATTGGACTCTTAGCGGCCCCAGACCTCACAGATCTCACCTTCCCCCTTTCAAGTTTTGCCTTTTGCGGTTTCCATTCCCCAGGAGCTGAAAAGTGCAGCTTTATTTAAAATTCACATTCTCTTTTAGTTCAGAGTGTTCTTCAAATCTCTGAATTATAGATTACAGCTCGATTTTCACCTTTTTTTTCAGGGAAAAAAAGAAACCCTATTTTTATTTATGGTTAAAATTTCATATCAAATTGGTCTTCTCTCTTCACAGAAATCCTTCTTATGTCCAGGAGTTAAAACTGAAATAAAATATTTGTATTTTTTCCTTTCTATGGTTTCTCGTTTTCTCTCTAATTACCATGCTAAAGGAGTTATTTATTTCAACATTTCTCTTTTCACTGCATACTCTTCTTGGACCAGCTGGTGGGAGGAGCCAGAATTGTGCTGATAGTAGCTTCCTAAATCAGGAAGTCCTGGTGGATGCTACATGCGATCCTGAGCCTCCCTGATTTAAAAAACTGAAATTCAGTGAACGAGAGGGGCAAGCCATGGTGGATCTAAAATGGTAAGGTTTTAAGTGGTTATGGACACACCTTTTACAGTAACAGCTGTTCGAGGTAAGATGTCCTCTTATTTTGTAAACTCCACTTCCTGTTGTGTTTCCAAGGATATGGTCAGGAAAAATCTCTCCAGCTGGGACATAGCCAGCAATCAAACCAGACAGAGAATCTAACCCATCTCCATTTCATCCACATAGATAAATTGCACTTTAAAGAGGAACACTGGCTATGATGGCAAGGACATTGGCTTTAAGGGAAAGGACATCACAATAGAATGGGGGAAACTGCACGGCCATGAGGTCCAGCACTGTTTATCACAAAATTTGTGCATTAATAAGTACAATGTAAAACCAGTACCCCACTAGACCTGCCTGGTAATTGATCACCAGATATCATAAGGCAGTTTGGACTGCTTAGCTCCTTGGTCCATAGTACATGCCATCCCTCTTTAGCATGAAAATGTGTGCATCAGTAATTGCAATGCAGGGCCAGTGCCCACTAGGGCCTGTCTGGTTGTTGATGAAATTTGCTAAAGGAGTGTTGACAAGACTGTTCAAGGACTGGCAAGGAGAGTGGCTTTGAGGTACTGGTCATCACAACTAGGGATTGAGAGACTGCAGAACCTTGTGGTGCTATCCAACATGAAAATGTGCGCATCACCATCTACCATGCAGGACCAGTGCCCACTAGACCTGTATGTTTTTGGTAATGACATGGACTGGAGGGGGGTAGACAAGACCAATTAGTGACTGGCAAGAACAGTGGCTTTAAGGAATAGGACATCACAATACAATAGAGGTAGGGGGACTGAAGAACCTTGGGGTACAGTAAGCATTAACCAATTTGGCTGGCCAAAGACTGGCAAGTATGGTTGCTTTTAGGCACCTGTCATCGTAACAGCGCAACAGCAACCGGGGTCTAAGGGAAGCAATGTTTTAGATCAGTGGTCGCCAACCTTTCGGACCTCATGGTCCACTAAATTCATAACTTTAAATCCCGCAGAGCGTTATAATGAATATTTTTTTGAAGATAAATCCATTTGTAAAATAATGATCTTCCTAATGGTGCTGACAAGGACGGTGGCGGTTCTGATTCATTGATCAGCTCACGGTTAAGTGAAGTATTACTATTGTTACTTTTATCATAGTTACATTATCTCTGGTATTACTAAAGAAATACAAAATATTTGATTGCTTTTTCTCACTTATTATGGGTTTATTTCATTCCAATCTAGGACCAAACAAGAAATGATAATTATCATTATAATTAAGTCAAACTATTTGATGCCATTAAATATAAGAGGTAAAGAAAATACACAGTTAGGCCATACTTACCTAAAAGAACATCTGAGAAACAAACAAATAAAATAAAACAATCGGGTGAGAATCGGTATTGGCGGAGCGGGGTGACTGTTGTAATGGTAGAAACAATACTGAAGCGTACGGCTCGGCAACGGTTGCATTTTTCTGTCTCTAGTACAGTTTGTGAATTTAGTGTAATATAAAGGCAAAAACTGCCATTTAAAGTATAAGAATATATTAGAATATTATTTTTGTTTTAGTATTATTAAAACAAAAATTGCAAATAATGTCCAAATTTTTCTGTGACCCACCAAAATTTTCTTGCGGACCACCAGTGGTCAAAAAACGCTGTCCTAGATCATTCCCTAGAAAAACAACCATTACATTTTTATCAGCTGGGAGGGGGCACAATTTTAATTCCTGCAAGTTAGGTTTTATGTCAGAAGAAAATTTGATTGGCTGGGCTGCAAACGTACTCTTTCTGTTTGTATGCACATAATTACACATTCATCTTCTGTCCCTGCTAAACCTGCTCCAGCGGTCAATGAACTGTGCGTAACAAATGAGATAAAAACTCTAGCACCGCTACTAATTACGCTGCTCGTAGACAGAAAATAAAAGTAAAAGTTTTAAGCGCGGTTCGAATTTGGCCTTCAGCGATATTGCCATATAAATCAAAAGCGCGCTGGTCACAAAACAATAAGTTATAGACTCGCATGTAAAATTCATTAAGAGAGCTCATTAATTTTCTTGGTTTACTGAGTAGATCAGCAGGACGGGCAAGTTTCCAAGGCAGACACTAAGAACAGCATCTGCGCGTTTAACTTTAATTCACATGTCTGCTACACGAGTGAAATATTATGAAATGTATCTTAAAATATTGTCATTTGTAGCAGCAGGAGATATAGAGACTGTATAATGTTTTTTGTAAAGATAGCAGAATCGGATTTGACACAGTCTGGCTGAGCGCAGCGGTGGCTCCTATCACAGCACCCCAAACCAAAGACACAAACCAAGATTGGAGAGGGAGAAATAGATTTGGTAAATAGTCAAGCATGCTAAAAGAAAATAAAAAAAATGATTTGTGCAAAAAAAAAAAAAAATAAATAAAAAAATTGTGTCGGTTTTCTTTTTGTTCTTTCAGCTGATGAAGACTTTTTTGTCAGATTTTTACAGAAATAGGTTTTGAAATCAGAACTGCATGTTGGCATTTGACCTAAATCTGTGTATATTCTATAAATTAAAGATTTAGTCTACCCAAAGCTGATAGGGAAAAATGAATGTAGGGCAGATTCTTACACTCAGAAAACCATATATATATATATATATATAAAAGAGAACAAGGTACTATAAGAGCGAGAGAACAAGTTTGTTTCTTTAACACCGGCCCATGAAAAAAACAAAATCACGTAAAAATTGTTCACTTTGCATGATGGTTTTTGGCATGAAACCAGTTGACCTTAGTGCCAGAATTGTACAGTAAGATGCTCCTCTTTGGATTTGGGGCAATTTTCATGTGAGATTTGGGTTTCTCTGAGTCCCAGGGAGTCCTCCGCAGGAGGTGAAGTTTATGATGATTGACTTTTACTTTTTTCTTCTTAGTGTTGCTCAAACATAGCTATATTTCATTTGATCTGGGTTTGTTCAAATTTTTCATGTTCTAACCACCAACCAAAGAAATGCCCCAGGTTGTGTACCTAAACAAAGGTTAATATAAACAAACAAAGGTTAATATATTTTTGAGGTGCACAAGAGGCTGCATTCCAACTGGCCAGTGGTTATCAGGGGTAGTTTCCAAATATCACTTTCCACTGAAGAAACAACGTGAACAACAAGCTCAAAAATTTAGTTTACTTGATTCTTTGAGAAATTACTGTTGGTGTTCAAGTTTAACGTGAACCCAGGCAACACTTTTTCTTGTTTTTTTTCCTAGGACCATGGTTTTTACACTTTTCAAAACTTTCCCATTCTATAACAATTATTTATATAGTACAATTTTTTTTCATCCAGTGTTTCTCAACCTGGCTACCTTTGAACACTAAGGGTTCTCGAGAGGTTGTTAAGGGTTCCTTAATTTCCGGTCATTTTTACTGAAACC
>NC_092862.1:135179719-135227054 GCF_032062135.1 Pyxicephalus adspersus
TGACCACCATGCTAATATACTTTGGGCTGTGGATATAGTAATTATAACAGGGGTTCCCATAAGACTTAAATAATTTTTTCAAGGATTCCCCCATGTAACAAAGTTTACCTTACAAAAGGTTACAAAAGTATCCCCCTAATTCAGAAGTTTGAGAAAGACTGCTTTAATCTGCAAGCTGCATTGGGCTGTTGCTTTAAAGCGTATTGTACCTTATTGTATACGTACTTACAGCCCTTAGCCACAGAGGAATGGTGTCTATGATAGGCACCAGCTACAATATTGCATTTCTACCCCCCTTCTGTGCACTGCCATTCACAAATCACCCCAGGTGGTACCCATAGGCACCCTTCCCACTGCTTCCTCCCTTCTGCTGATGATAGGAAAATCAGAACATGAACATCTAAAGTGTATAGACAGCTTTGGTGTTCCATCAACAACAGATAAGCAGCTTGTACTGTTGTGTATGTCATTTTCTGGCACATTCTTTGTCTCAGCCTGCAGATAAAACCACAATTGATTTTCATTGTGCATTGAGTTATTTTGGTCTGGGCTACAACTCAGTTCCAACACAATAGCGTTTCTCTTGAGAAATTGGTTAATTTTCAAAGCAGTGATGAGCAGAGAGCCTGTGTATCCATGCTGAGGGCTATCTGCGCTCATTGTATACTGGCTCTGGTCCTCATTACTTCTGATGCAATCAGTGATGGCGTCTACAGATAGAATGATGGAGAGTGACTCTCAAGACTTTTCTCTGAAGGCTTCCGCAGCATTAGGAGATAGACCATACATTATTCTTTGTCCTTGTAGGTTTTTACAGATAAAAGGTAGCCAATAAAATACAAAATAAATGCAAAATATGGATTTTCTCAGCCCATTGTCTGCTGAGAGGTTTACATATTGAAATCCCGGACTTTCCTTGAAAATCTAGTTCTTACTTTCTGAAGGTCAAACTGAAAGTTTTCAATTAAAGTGTCTAAACCCAAGAACAATTATGTCATATGTCACAGCTTAGCATTACAAGGAAGAAAAACATAATAACGGGGTTCCAACATTGTTGATTTTTCTTAAGCTTTGCATTGCAATTCCTAAAAGGGAGTTGGACATTGTGGCATGCACTGGCAACAGAAGTTGATCATGTACAGTTGTTGAAAGCCCCCATTGACTTGCTGTTGGAGCTTCCCATTACTTTGATCCTTTATCTCTACCACTAAAATCCCGCCTGTCCTATGAGACTAGGATCAACTGCTTTCATTCCTTCCAATGGTATTAGGACAGTTTATTTTCTTGTTGAAAGCAATGAGCCTGGAACATACCAATCCATCTGAACTTGGCTTTACTGTACTATATCTATGGAAAGGCCTAAGGAGAAATCAACCAAAAGGGGCACCTACAGCATCATAACTCCAGCAGAAACTATGGTCCTGTTCTTTGTATTTTGACATTTATGGTTCCATCTATGTGGCTGTTGCTCAGGCCAGTGATCAGCAAAGAAAGGCCATTTGTACCTTCTTAGTCAAGAATAAGCCTGTATATGATGGGATTTGATATAGGATGTAGTCAATAAAGGGTAAGGATAAAGAATGGCCAATATAAGCAATATGGACCTACAAGGGATGACCACCTGGTGCTGTATAACACCTTCTATTGTCATCTATACCCATTCCACTGCTGGAAGCCATATGTTCCTATAGATAATTTTTTCCTATCACTATTGAATGTCCATTTTGTTGTGCATTGGGCCAGCTACAGCTGGAGCTGAGAAATGTCAAATGCTTGATTTGCCTTTGTATTTAGCTTTAGGGCTCTGCTACATGCTGCAGTTATCTTGCACATGACAACAATTTTTTACATTCTTTACAGCAAATAAAATCATTTTTCTCTGTCCTTCAAATTCTTTCTTAAATGTTACTTCTCTTTTAAATAGGATGTAAACCCAAACACTAAAATGCTATATATTTTTTATTATTTTACTGTTGACATTATATTAAAAAATGTTTTAATAATTTTCAATCTTCAGCTTTCATTAAAAAGAATGCCTAGTTATATCTGCTTTTTAGGCAATAGGGTGAAAATGTAACTAGCATGAGCAGTCAGTAAGTACAATGGCTGTTCATGCTTATGTCATATATATCCCATAAGCATAAGCAGTCAGTGTACTTACTTGGCTTTACCTTGGTATGTGCACATGCACAGGGCTTAGTTCATTCTGGTCTGGCCAACCAAGATGGCCCAAAATTCTGAACTGGGAAAAAAACTGGGTTAGAGTCACAGAAAGAGTGGTTAGTTTTTTTTTTTAATTTGAACTTTACTGAAAACCTAAGCCTTAAAGTCAACCTAATCTCTAACTAGTGTTGTCGAATATCTCACTATTCCATTCGACAGCTATTTGATCGAATAGTGATAATTTGTTCGGGTGATCGAATGCCTAATTCAAACAACATTGAAGTCAATCGTGGGAGAATTCTGGTTATTTTTAGGGACTAATAAGGGCTGCAAGAGCCATCAGATTGCTCTTGCACCCCTTTACTAGTTGTATGTGTTCTTGGATAGAGTTTCTCTATCCTAAAACATAGGAAGTCCTGTGTTCTTGGATCGAGAATCTCTATCCAGGAACACATAATACAGGGCTGCAAAAGCGATCCTGATTGCTGTTGCCGCACTGTACTGGTAGTATGTGTTCTTGGATAGAGTTTGTCTATCCAAGAACACAGGGCACTAGATGTGATGAATGGGGAAACTTGTCCCCATTCAACCTCTAGTACCCCGGGATCCCCTGCAGTCACAGCTGTGACCACAAAGTTCCCACGGTCATGTGACTGTGGGAACTGAACTGCAGGTGAACTCGGCAGTTCCACTATGATCCCCGGGGCACTAGAGGTTATTAACCTGTAGTGCCCCGGGGATCGCACACTCTTCTTAATGATTGCAGACTCGGCTGCAATCATTGGGAGGATGCCCTCCAAGTATCTCTTACTCTGTAACACACTTTCCAGCACAGTAATATATTTGTTACATATATATACATTATATTTGTGGATAAAAGAAAAATGTAACAAATGCATCATAATATTTCTGTGCTGGAAAGTGTGTTATAGAGTAAGAGATATCATGTCATTGTAGGATAACCTGTAAAAAAAAAAAGAAAAAAGTTAAATAAACACAAATTCTCAAAAAATGATTTTAATTTTTTTAACACCTTTTTTGCACTTATTTTAATCCAAATTTTTGCCGTCGAATCTCGTTTTTTTTCGGGTCGGGTCTACCCGAATTCGAACAGCCATATTCAGGTCGAATAAAAGAACCACCCAAATTCGAACACCAACGCTACTCATAACACTAAAGGGCCATTTTCACCATTGTGATAAGTACATCTTGAAATAAGGAATGTGTTATTGCAATACATGGTGATAGGTGTGTTGTGAATGGCAAACAAACATACCTTTCCAGTGCACTAGCAAATAAATGCAGTACCGCATGCAGCAAGGAACTGTAATGCATTGTGTTGTGTTGCCAAAAACTAAATAACTAAATGCCTGGTCCCTAAAATACAATAAATTGTACAACAAATGTACCCCTGGCAATCACATCTTTGGATGCAGGTATCACTGTCTCAGGAATAATTGCCATCATAAAGGTTGGAAGGCTCTAATTTCTAATATTTTCACTGAGATAGGGTTATACCTGCTCCAATATAATGAAAAATATATGTGAGGCCTTCATATGGTAATATTCTTTCACATGTTAGATACATACTGTCTACGTATATATTTATATTTTCAGGTACATCAGCTTCTTATCTTCAGAGTTATTCTGTGGATGAAATTTTTCTTCAATTGTTTGCTTTAGGAAATTGGCTTCAGCCACCGTGCCTCGTTATATGGCCATTCACAGTCAGCTCAGCAACACCTAAAGACATACAGGATGGCCACCTTCAGGAACAGGGGAATGTCTAGTCTTTCTTCCAGAAACAATCAATAGTCTTTGGAAATGTTGATTCTCCTCCACTGGACTGGATATAAATAATTTGAGGTGGAGAGAAGCATCTCTCATTCCCAAGTTATACCGTCGGGCTTCTGGGAAATGTTTGTGTTTCAGTTCAGTATTCTCCATTACGCTACTTCGACGGACAGAAAACTGCACACGCGTAAGACTTTCATGATGAAAATACAATATTATATATTTTATGGTGATAAATAAATCAGGATTTAACTTATTAGAAATAAAATGGTGAGTTTGTGTGTAGAAGGGATTAGGAAATTATAGTTCTAAAGCAAATCTAAAACTCAGAGCAAAAGCAGAAAAATATTGTACTAGGAATTGTTAATAACTGGCGGTTGTTATGTGAGGACAGTGAGGTCCCTAAGTAGTAAAGAATGACCGGTCACAAGAATGGGTAGTGATGGTGCAAGGCTTGAATTTTCTTTATGTTGCTTTTGAGAGAAATGTATGTCTGGCCACAGCAGTAAGATAACGGTCATCCAAGCTGGGCGATTTTGACTATGGATGCCAGTAAATATACCTGTTCTGCAATACCCTAAAGTAAAATGGTGCCTTGCGCATGTGTTGCAGTACAAAGCTCCAGAGCAAAAGGAAGAAACAGAATAGGCGGAGGGGCAACATGACTGGGTGCCCAAAGGGAACCTGTCATTTAGGAATTAAAGTATAAGGGAAGGGGAGGAGGATGATGGTGGTGTGATAGGGTTAGGTAGAGTTTATGGGTAACTGTTAAAAAGTGCTGGACAAGAAGTGGGGGGCATCAGAAGTGGCTGGTAGTGGAGTTAGTTTCCTGCCCACCTGCCTTTGTGTTTGTAAGGGGTAGAGTTAGGAGTTGTTGGTTTGGGTTGTTGGGCGGTTAGGGTCCAGGGAAGGCATTGGTCTTGTGGATGCTGGAATGTGAAAGAAGGACTAATCTTTGGCATGCAATCTATGGGGGTTACAGTATTGATGATTAACTGCCGGTAGAAGGTGGCAGTGGAGTCTGCAGATGGTTGATATTGGCCCCTGAGGCAGGATGGGGTGCAACTGAGAGCCAAACATATCAGTCTGTGGATGTTGGTTTTTGATAAGGGTGCCTTTCTGGTGTCCTAAGTAAAAAAACTACCCATGAAAATTAACTACCAGGGGGTGTATTCCAATGGGCCTATACAGCGACTTCTTCGTTAGGAAAGTTTCACTTTCACTGTATGTTTATGAATGCAGCATGTCATGTACTGGCCGTACATCTCTCCCAGTCCAAACCTCCAAATTTCCTGAACAGTATGTCATACCGACCTGAATTTTACACAGGGGACCCTCATAGCTAGCAGTACCCCAACTTTCATCTTCCCACCTTCCCACCTTCCCACAACTTTCAAAACATGGGAGTCATAATTTTAAGAACTAGTGAAAACTGAACATCAGTGTTGCTGTTTAAAAAGTAAGTGTGTCTAGAAGCCTGAAATTAAACAAACGATGGACCACTTACATAGCAAGGAGGTGCGACCCCTAACATTATACCTACCTATCACAAAACTAGAAATGTTATACTACACTACCGATTAGGCCATGGTCAGAACAAAAAACTCTGCTTATAAAAAATACTACCCTGTTACACATTGGTGGAGGCTTCTAGCACCTGAACCCCAATTTCTCTGAAACAAGGGGATACAGGTGAACAAAATTATAGGTGCAAGTGGGGGACACCTATGGTCAAACACCCCCTAAAACTTCATTATTAGGCCATCGCCAGAACATAAAAAACTCTGCCCATAAAAAAAAAAAACTACCCTGTTACACATTGGTGGGGGCTTTCAGCACCTGAACCCCAAATTCTCTGCAATCGGGGGGATACAGGTGAACAAAATTAGAGGTGCAAGTGGGGGACACCTGTGGCTAACACCACCTAAAATGTCATGGTTAGATCATCTTCAGAAGATAAATTAACTATAACCATTTTATTATGCTTCCATGCATGCAAACTTTTGAGTAGACATACAATCTGGGGGAGTATCTGGTGTGGATCCACCCATTACTTGTGTGAGATTGTAGAATATATTATTTCCTGATCTTCCCTTCAAATATAAAATTCTTTATTCTTCTTTTAAAATGCCTTTATCTGAAAATAGTCCCTCTAGCAGACTAGGGTCATAAATTTCCCCTTATTGGGTATTTTTTTGCATGACAACCAGGGTCCTTACAGACCCTCTAGTCACAACACCTGCTGTGACTGTCTGGACGATGGGCAAATTATGAAATTGTAGGAGAAGTTAGCCACAGGTGTCCCCCACTTGCACCTGTAACTTTGTTCAACTGTGTATCCCCCCCTTCCAGAGAAATTGGGGTTCAAAGTAGAGAAGGGGACAGGGTAGTCTATTATGACATTTCTAGTTTTGTGACAAATAGGTATAAGTTTGGGGGTCGCACCTCCTTGCTATGTAAGTGGCCCCAGGGGTCCATTATTTGTATGTTGAATTTCGGGCTTCTAGACACACTTACTTTTTAAACAGCAACCCTGATGTTCAATTTTCACTAGTTTTTATAATAGTGACCCCCATATTTTGAAAGTTATTAAAGGAAGGGGATGATATTTGGGGTACTGCTAGCTATGAGGGCCCCCTGTGTACCCTGAATTTTCCTAATGATCATTGTACATACCATTGGTATATGCCCCCTGCTGGTTATTTTTCATGGGTAGTTTTTTTGCTTAGCACACTGGATCTGCAACCAATTAGGATCCCTGGGGTTAGCTACTGTTAAGTGAATGTCAAGTTAATAATTTAGGTTATTATTGTTTTATATTGTTGAAATTCTGAATATTTATACTGTTAATTTAATTTAATATATTTTCTTAAATTAATTTGCGGTCTCTGCCAATTTTGTTCCAAACATGAGTTGTTGTGCGTTATTTGGGGGATGGGAATGGTTGGGGCAGTCTGAGGAAGACAAGGATGGAGGTAGGCTGGTGAGACATCTCAAATAAATATTTATATCTTTTATGTTTGCCATGAGGAATCCTGTCACTGGAGCCACAGGCACAATGGGGCTGATTAATTTAGGACTGGAGGAGACTATCATGGAAGAAACCAGGTGATCCAGCAAAATGGATTTCTTAAAATAATTTCCTATTATTTGGCAAATGCTTTCAGTCCTGGACCAGATCTATTCTAGTTTTGCTGGATCACTGAAGTTTCTGTTTTTTATAGGACCCACATACAAATATTTGAACTGGTTAACAACAATGTGCTCAAATCTATACTCAGAGCAATGTGCTTGCTGCCGTTACCTTTGCCACTTCCAAAATTTCTACTTTCCTGACAAGCTGATAGTTTGGCTTCAATATTTTCCAATTTATGTCAGAGGACAAGGGACATAAATCAGGAGTTCTGGTTTCCAACTTGCTGCAAGCTTTTTCAAGGTCAAAAACGAGAAAATAATAAACCTAATGACAGCCTGCATGCCAAGAAAATCACCCTTTCTAAAGAAAAACAGCAGTTGTAGCCTACATACTGTATTTCTCTCTGTATAGTGTAAAGTTCAATTAAACTTAAATTTCAAATCATTCAAGATGCATTATAATAGAAGGTTTGTATTTTTTTAGAAGCAAGAGCCTAAAAGAAAAGCCTGTTTCATGTGTGGAAGTAGTGATCTCTCTGCAGAAGTCCAACGTGCACCCCGTTGATTCAGGCTCATAGCTCTGGAGTCAGCAAAGATCACAGTACCTGTTGATGCTGATTGGTGAGTTAGTAATTCCTGGTGGTTTTGAAACAATAATATATATAAATATACAGTATATACCGATATATGTTTAGTGGTAGGTTATAAAATGCTGTTTCATATCTGTTTTACTGTACATATTAAATCTTAGCCTAACATCTAAACATATGTTTACCTGATTGTAGCTTTGAAGAGAAACTAAACCCAAAAGCACCTTACCTTCAATACCACAGGGCAGTCCGATCCATCCGAAAGGTCCCTTCTTTCGGGTTCAGCATCATCCCGGCATAGGGCCGTGTGCTGGGAGCCGCCATCTTCGTATTTTCTTCTGGGTTCTACGTCACCCAACCCAGGGACGGGATCGGCCGACGCAGGTTGGAAAAACAAATATCCAATCTCACTGTGCATGCATGAGATTGGCAAATTTTTCTATTTGCACGAAAAGGCTCCTTCTGCACCCAAGAGCCTCCCGGTATGCCTGACGTAGGTATCCCGGGAGGCTTTGCACTCCCATTTAGACATTTAGAGGGCGGTGTTGCACTTAAAAAAAAAAAAAAAAAACAGAATTTTTACTTAACATAAAAGGGTTGTCTACCCTTTTGTGTAAAGTGAAATTCCTAAGTTTAGGTATATCCAATGGACTTTTTTTACCCCAGTTGAAAGGGGTACAATTATAAGGATGTAAAAAGTACACTAGAGCTCCACCTGCTGGCTAGAATATTTATTGCATATTATAAAGACATAACATTTCATATCCACCTTACAAAAAAAAAGAGCAGAACAATAATGTGCTTATTTTTTAAATCCTAAGCATCATAACAATAAGGAAAATGATGTATTCAAAACCTTCTTGCATTCATCATAAATACTTTCCCATAATATTCTCCAATTTTCAGACATTTCCATTTTTTAATTTTTATTTATGGCTCAGCACTGTTAAAAGGGATACAATTATAATGACATAAAAAGTATACTAGAGCTCCACCTGCTGGTTCGATGATATATTGTAAATTATAAATGATTAATATTTCATATCTACCTTACTGAAAAAAAAAAAAGAAGGTTTTTTTTTTTTTAATAATAAGTATCATAACAAGCAGAAAAATAATGTATTCAAAACCACCTTACATTCATTATAAATAAGTTCATATAATATTTTCCCATGTTCATAATTTTTCATGTTTCTTTATTTTTCTGCCTGTCCCTCCTGTTTTTTAGTTAGTCTTTGTCATTCATCTTATTTTAGACAGCTAAAAAAGAAAAACGAGACCCTATTCCCTATTTTACACAGACCCTCCTCTAAGCCAGCAAAAAATAATGCAAGCTCTTTAAAGCGGAACTAAGCCACCATATACAAATTACTTGCCATGTCCAGCTATTTATATTGTTTATAGCTGAAAAGCAGCTATGTTCTCAATATAGAGCTGTAGCATGTAATATGTAAGGTGTGTAGGATGCATTTGTGGCTTCCAGCTCATTTTCAGCACCAAATGCTAAAATACGGACTTTGGGCTTGGGGGGTGATGGGTTGTCATAATTAATCTTACTGTCACAGCACATTTAGATCTTGTGTGAATGTTTAGGACGACTGGCCATAGACAATGTTGAGTTTTGTGTCCGTGACCAGTGAAGGACTATGATGGAGTGCATATTAGTGAATATGGATGTAGGTTGAATAACCTGAAGAATTAGGTTACACTGGAAGTAAATATTTTAATACTTATGGGTTTGGTTCCCCCATCCTACCAAAATTGAAAGTCTCCACCGTGAATGTCCAAGTTACTACTCCTTTAAAATATTGTCCCTCATTCTATTTCCTTTCCTCGATGCACATATGGATTTGCTGTATCTTTCCAGAGTACAAAACCCGCAGCATATAATTTGTACAGCAGAAGCTTTGAACAGCGCCTGTAAAAGCTAGCAGCCCGTTGAAACCATTTTGTTCACAATGCACAGGGTAATGCTCGCCATTTGTCTTCTGGTCTTTATGTACAACATTTTATCCCAAGGATAATTCCTAAATTGATCAGAAAGATTCAAAATTAAAATATGGAAATTAAACAGTCGTGCCTATTTATATTGTTTGAAATCCTACGTGTAATGTGACTATTTCAGTTATTATATACTACTATATAATATATATATATATATATTGCTATATCAGTAGGCGTTCTGTGCTAGCTAAATGGTGACAAGAAATAGGTCATGTGATCTGTCGTCAACTGCAACTTTTCATAAACTTTGTAATATAATCATATGTTCTTTAATAAAACATATATAAACCTTGTATTATATAAAAATACAGAATATAGTGCAAATACTCTGCATGTTTCATAATGACATATATATATATATATATATATATATATATATGGCCATAAGATGCTTTTAGCTGTGTCCCTGCTGGGGAGATTCCCCCATCCAGGTCCAAGTGATCCGTATTACCTACACAAAAGGTGATGGGAAATACAAATTTTTAGAGGTTAAATCTTCCAGTGGAGACAATTGTTCCAGTGACCCAGTTTCTATCACTTCTCACTTTGTTTTATCTCAGGACAGGAATTGAAGAAAATTCTCTCTGGGGGACCACATACAGAGCTTGCAATATTTTCCATTAATTTTTTTAATTAAACAGTTATACAAAATTTGATAATACATCAAAGTAAAAGGCATGCTTAAAAAATGGTCCAAAAACATTTGGGAAAAAATGCCTCCAAATACCCAAAACCACCCAATCATGCCCCCATTGTTTTCAGCTAGGTCATAAGGTGCCCCTAGGTAAATTCTCTGTTTGTTTCAGGACCTATGCTGCAGATCCCCCCAAACTTTTTTTTTGTTCAGTAGTCTTTTTTTTATATTTATCTTTTTCAGATACATAGCATCCCACCTTTGGCCACCAATTGGAATTGAATGGGGGCAGATCAGTGCTGCCTGTGACAAACTCGCTCCCAGCCCGCACCCCTGCGCATAGACTTTCCAGCACGCAACGTTACCCTTGACAACCGTAGTTATGCTTCTGCTTCTTTAGTGTCACCCGCTGCCACGCCAGACAGGGATGTCACAGAAATCACAATGTTTGTAGTAGAGTTTCGGGTTAGCAAGTTACACTATTTCTACTTAGAGCATTCAGAGATTCAGCTTACACTTTTTTTAGGGTTTAATAGGTAAAAACATACAAAAACAGTGCTTAACCAAATTATAGAAAAATAAGGACTAATCTAAGAACAATACCAGAATATTGGCAGAACTATAGCAACAGCATAAAATAAAAAGGGAAAACTATGAAATAATACTTAGGTAAAGTTGGTTTGCCTTGGTCCGGGTGGCTGTGTAAAGTCCAAGTTATTAGCCAGAGTCACTCAAGGTGTCAGTGCCGTTGTCCTTAGCAACAAGATGGTATCAGTGAGAACTTCCTCTGCTAGGTTTACATATCTTTTTCTATGCCAACCACAGAGTTGGGACTAATACAACAATTCAATGACAGCTGGGTGGGGGCTGTGTCCACATGGGTTATGATGCTCTGTAGACACTTCCCAAAAATGCCCTTATTCTAGCCATTATTATTAATTTCACATGTACAGGATTTATGAACGGCCAACCCCCAAATGATTAATCTCCACAAAATAAGAAGTTCACAGAGACCAAACTAGGCATGTCTGGGACTTATGGTTTACCAGGACAGGCTAACTATAGGTTCCAGGCTTTCCTGAGGCCTAGGAGAGTAGTTCTTCTCAAAATGCGCACCATAACGATCCAACTACAAATCAGTCAACTACTACTTTATACAGAATGGTATATTGGACATTAAAGATTATGAATAAATGTCTTTCAGAATACATCTCAGAGTTCAATCAGGGCCACTCTACTAGCCTTATCTGAGTTTTATGACCCCTGGAGAAACAAAACCCCAACTTTTACAATGGGTGCTACAAACTATAGGGTGCTGGTTGTCAGATCAAGGAATATAAGGGGAAATTTATGTCCCTGGTCTGTTAGACATTTTCCAACAAAGACATTTAAAGGAAGACCATTTGTTATATATAAATGGAAAATCAGGACCTAATATTTTCCACAATATCACGCTGCCCACTGCTGCTTGCTGTAAAATTTTCAGATGCTGGTTTATTAGGAACAAGTGCAGCAGCTGGGGCTGCCATGTGGCTAGCAAGGTGCCAACTGCTGAAAGCCATTTAGGAATTCCCTTTCTTACCGTTCATCTGAACTTAACCTTAAAGCGGAACCTTTAGGCAAAAAAAAAAAAACTTTTACAGATGCAAAGCTTGTAAACCCGAGTGCAGTAGGTCCCACACCATTCGTCTTTCTTCTTCTTTCTGGCATGAACTGGACAGCGGGCATGCTCATCTTCTTTTGCTTGTTCTGTTCTTACGCCACCCTATCACACACTGTGTAGGCGCAAGATCGGATGACACACCTTCCTGAAAATGTAAAAAAATTGTACCAATATTACTGTGCATGCATGAGATTGGGACGTTTTTTATATTCCAAGAAAGCCCCTTCTACGCATGCACAATCTCAGAGGAGCAGCCCACATCCTCCTGGTATATGTGATGTATGTATCATTGGAGGCTGCAGGTTTCCTGTTCAATCAGAATGGGGATGGGAACTTTCCAAAATATAAAAAAAAATATTTAAAAAATCATTGTTAGCCACCCTTTAAAATAATGTAACAAATGTGGTGATAGGTCCGCTTTAGGACTTGCACATGAGACGCAGAATTGCCAAGGTCCATGTTAATGCTGAAAGTCTGGGGATAGAAATAGAATAAAGTTTGGATCAGAGGTGAGTGCTGCAGCCAATGTTGTGCATATATATATATATATATATATATACTTTATTTATAAAAACATTTTGTGCTGGGGGATTCTTATCTAAAAATAACATTTATTTTGAACTTGGGCTTTAAGGCTGAAGCAGACAGAACAGATGGCACCAGAGGGGTTAATAGAATAATTAAAAAAAGCTTCTGTATAAAACTTATTACCAGAGCTAAAATGAGCCATAAATACAAATGGTAGTTGGTAAATCCCACAAACAACAGCACAGATACAGCACATTTAGACTATTCAATTTACATGGCGCTGTTAGAACAGACTGCAAAGTATATAGCAGGAGAAATTTGTTTGTATGGACTCCTCCAGCAAAGCGCACTAAGCCCAGTTCAATTTAGATAAATGTTAAACCATACATCCCCAAGCAAAAAGTTAAACCTTAACACACTCACTAAACAGAAAGATGTACGGGCATAGCTGCATCGAGGAAGATCTAGAATTATTGTCATGTAGCCTTCAGCGCCATTCACTGCAGTGACAAAAAAAAAAGGCTGACTGCTGTTTTTTTGTTACAGCTCAATAAAGAAATACGACATGATTCAATGGTTCCTGAGTTCCCTACAATGGACTGATTTGGCTACTCTTACATAGAATACAATTCTATTATTTGCCAGTGGTGACAGTAACTGTTCAGTTTGCAAAGTCTTCCAAAAAACAGGCAACAAGTGAATGCAATCGGTGAGCCATTAATTTATCCAGCAAACACTGCACATGTGATAATTACAAATTAATTTGGTTTATCTTAATTGAGGATCCCTGCAGTCCACCACAGCAAAGTGGGAAACTCACAGGGTTACTGTTACTGTGCTTCCTGAAGATGAGTTAATTATTCATTATCACATTTGAAGTGGACCTTGTGTAAGCCGTCATTAATGACCCAGTTCTAAATAATCCTGCTTGTCTGGATAGGTATCTGATTCTGTGCATTCTGTGCCTTCTGAATGACCCAGAATGAGTATACAGCTCAGGTGTTTACTTACTTTCCGCACAACATTACTTGTATGCTTGTTTTCTATATGAAATCCATAGATCGACTCATTTTTTAGAAGGAATCAGCAATGGCAGCTTACATAATCTCTTAGCGATAGGTCCACTATAAGCTTTTAAGGCAAGCTGTGTGTTTTTTTGCAATGTATAAAACCTAGTCGGGTACCATTCATCATGAATAGCAACCCAATGCAACTATCCAGTACACAACAACACACAAGCATTTTGCTATATTGTAACAGTCAGATTTGCATTGTAGTTCACTGCTTTAAACAATGCTACAGTTAAAACCCACTTTGTATTGCATTAGCAGCCATTTCTAAGCAAAAGGTGCACATTGGGCCTGATTTATTCAATATCTCCAAGGCTGGAGAAAAACAACCTATCATTGGGCTACCATTTGGAAAAGATGGGTCATAATGTGCATGTTGTCATGAAATGCAAAGAAATACGACTTTCTGAATAGACCCTTGGGTCTTGAATTGATAGGTTTTGGCCTGTGTCAATGGCATCAGTTTGAAATCTATATGGTATAATTTCTAGTCACATCTTGACAATATTCAGGTGGTATGAAAAGTCAGGCTTAGGGCACATTTACACCTAAAGTGAAAAACCATGTGGTTGGCAGCTCCCAGGCACCAAGGAAACTTCTGTTTGGGAGTGATAAGCCACACAGCAGGTAACCACCTTTGTACATGGCTGCAAATCCTCAAACAACAGTGCTACACATATCTTCAAACACTCACCGACTTGTCACTTTGAGAACACCACAATCTTCCAGAGTGGCTGAATGCAAAAATAAGTTCCCAAATTCCCCCATTTTTTGAGACCCTGGTTAAACCTATGGAAGAATGCTCTAGTACATTAGGGGTCTGAAATGGCTCTAATTCTACCCACACCATACCAGAAGGTTGGAAAGGTTGGTCTCCCCTTTGGGGTTTCAAGCTGAGCACCCTGTAGGCTCAAAAAAATCTATTTGCTTTGGAGCTGTTTGTTTTTTTTAACCTTTATTGAATCATTTCCAAATCCAATGATCATTCAATGGGCACAGCTCAATATAAATCAGATGCATCCAACTCCAAGCTTTGCCTATTCTTCAAGGTAATACAATCTTCATAATGATATTACATAACATTTTTTTCTTTTTGTGAAAGTGAACAGAAAAAAAAAAGATGAGAAAAAAAGTTCTAACTTTCAAATCCAGAGAAGACTTTTTTGCACTTTTCTGCGGATCATATAAAACTAGGAGAGGGCAAGCGCAGACAGGCAAAAAAAAAAATAAAATCATATAAAAATCCTCCTGGAGGCATGGCGGTAATGTACGTTAAATTGTCTGGCTAGCAGTGAAAAATAGAACATTGCTACACTGGCCACAGATTGGATTCTGTGCCTGCTGCAGCTGGCTTTGCATACATAATGACTTTTAAATGCAGTGACATTAGACGAGACAAATGTAAGCGCCGATGTCATTTCCCCAGCACAGATCACAGCACAAAATACTTATTCTCCAGTGCTTGGGCCGGTGCCTCATCTGCTGATTGGGGATGTGAATATATTTAGGTTATTTGCGCGTGTAATTCTTGCCTTTTATGCTGGCAGATACTTCTTCCAACACTCATAACACATATGAGTGACGAGAGCCGTGGCTGAATGCACTGACCCATAATGCTTTGCAGAAATCAGACACCAATCGGCACTGCGCAAGGATACTGGGACTCAACGGAACATCCACATACAGCAGAAAGAAATCAAAAGTGATCAAGCCTACGCGTTTCAGCAATACTTGGTCTTGGTCATAGCTGTAATGGCTAGGATTTGGTAAAACACAGTCTTTATTGCAGACGCAGTTTTTATTCTGCTTTGTTACCAGTAAAGATTTTGTAAGTGAGTTTCCAGTTGGGCTGGCATTCCATTTATTTCTATTGTAGACTTGAGGAGAGCAGGGATCTACCACTAGGAAGAAATGGCCAGGGGGTCAGATAATCAGGATTTGCAATTACCTTGGATTTCCTTATGGAAAAAAGATCACTGCCACAAGAACACATGGGATTATTTTGAAAAAAAAAAAAAAAAGAACATGACTGTTGGCGCTTATCCTGTATTTTGTATGTACCAAAAGGTACATAAGTAGAGTGAAAGAGTGGGGCAGTGGTGTTAGGTGCGGGAGTGGTAGGGTACAGATGGAATTGACTCCCAAGTCATCAAAGAGAGGATGACCAAGCACAGGCCAACTCAGATCACTTTCTCCTCTACCTTATTCAAATTTGGTATCATGACCTAACTGACAATGTATACCCCTGTACTGTATACACATGGACTGGTTGTGTAATTTTTGGCTAATAGGAAACCAATTTGTTTTACTCAAATTGCCTCTTTAGCTACAAAAATTGTTCTTTCCCACCATTGTGCACATTTTCCTCCCACATTGCACCTGAGAATTTGGTGGTTCATTGGAATATATTCAACCCTTCACGTCTAGAACCAAACAGAGACATATATAAGCAATACTAAATTCCGGATTGGCACTAAACATAAATGGGTATGGCGAAGTGCACACCCCTTGGTAGGTTCATCTTACTTTTAAAGGATACACACTAGTTGTCCCTTGGAGTGCTTATAAAGCTTTCACTTGAGTGTGCATCTATTTAATGGTGTTTTTTTTTGTAATCCTAATTTTATTTTTGGTCAATATACAGATTTGTCTACCAAGTATTTTAGATTCCCCTGTCATTACTAAGTTTTTGTTGTGTTGACTCTGTCCTGTCTCCTAGCTTGGTCTTCAAAACTCTGTTACTTTTTTAGTAGACAAAAGCACATGATGCCAAATTCAGAAGGTATTTGGCATCATCTACCTCAGTTTCACCTGGAAAAGGGTTTACAGGGCCTGGATAGAGCCTTGAGTAATTTTGTTGCTGCAGATTTGGGGCTCTTTACTTGGGATCTAGGCTTGTAGTATCCTCGAATGGATGGGTGAGCCAGGCACTACATCCACCATCCATGCCTGAAATTAAGGATAGCTAGGAAGCACCTGGCTGATAATAAAAGGGGACCTGATGTTTGGACAGGGGGAGTTGCAGCCAAAGGCCAGGTGGCACAAGCGGACAGGCTAGGTGTAACCTATATGTTAGAAGAGCTCAGGAGGTTTCCCAAAGTTTAGGTCTGCAGAACCAACAGCTCTGCAGAGTGTCATAGAGAGCCAGTAGGCTTAATTGTTTTTTCTGTCATACTGTGATGTTTTTGGGAAAAAAAGTGGCAAAGTGCCCTGAAATTGAATTGAAGTCTGAAATACCTCTCTGAAGCAAGTCCGTTGGAAGCTAATTCCTCACACTTTCTTTAACACTGCTAAATATTACCTCTGACCTGTTGGACTCCCAGGTTTTTCATGGCTTGCTTGACTTGACCTTGCTACCATTTAGAAGCTCATGGCATTGAGTGTGTTAGTACCTACACCCCAGCTGAATGATGATGCTTTTGATGCTTGGGTCCCATTACCCCCAGTTTCCACCTATGAGCTCCTGCTAAGACCAGGTAATTGTCACTTATTTTATACCTGAGTGTCTGTTCAGGAATATAAAGCAACTTCATAAGGCCAAATCACTGGTCGTCTGGTCTTAACAGAGACTCAACACATACAATGACATTTGATCCCCTATTCAAGAAGCTAGACTGTTTTGTGCCCTCCAGTGGCTGAAGATTACTGGATAATAGTAGAGGAAAACATTTATTACAGAAAGAATGGCATCTGACCCAGCAGAGCATGTCTGCTGAACTCTGACAAAGGCTTAAAAATAGATGACGCCAACCTATTGACAAGAATTAAGCTGTTCTACGGAACAGGGTCTACGCTAATTTAAATAATGATTACGCATGTAAATTGCTTCCTAATTTAAAGGTAATACCTCAGAAAAGTAAGGACCTTTTCATTTTCAGCTCATCAATTTTAATGTATAAAGTCGCAAGTCATTAAAATTCGCTTGGCTTGATGCGGTTCTCTACAAGCGCTGAAGCCCGTAATTGCTTGTTATATTTCTGTTACCTATCATTGTAAATCATATGTAAGACCTATGCTGAATAAATAAAGAGACACAAGGAAAATGTTAATGGTGAAAAAACCTGCAGTGCTGTATATCCTATTGTCATAGCTTCTAAAATTTATCTTGAATTATACCTGCTTTCACTTCCTGAGAAACTTTATAGACTTTCACAATAAGTAAAGGAATGAGAAAGGAGAGTTCATTAGAATTCACATCACTCGTTGGGGCCAGCCGTGAAACTTTAGTGTATACTACAGAGAAAAGCTGGCATTTATTGTTTGGGACTATATAATGTTAGAGAACAATTCTAAATAAATGTAAAAACTTTGATTTAGTCTATATGAATAAATGAAAAATTGCCTTGTGAATAAAAACACCTTGGCTCCTAAGTTTGGCCCAAGCAAAGCAAGCAAGTTTCCAATTATATTCTTTTGTATTTCTTTTTACTCCTGCTGTTCTTTGAGGAATAAACTCAAGGATGCTACTAGCTATATGCGATAAAGTAGTCAGCAGTCATAAAGTTCAGGAATGATGTTTAGTCTTGGTGGACAGAATTCTCTTATCTTTGAGTTCTAACTTCGATATTTCATGTACAGGAGAGACTAATAATAGTGTAATTCTGTTTCTTTTAAAATATTGATTTTAAAGGTTTTGACTATTCTCAGTTATAAGTGTCCTGAACACTGTGGACATAGTCAAGTAAATATCTGCAAATGTTAAAGTCACTGACAAAGTTTCAATGACGAAAGACACTGAGCAGATGACAAATTATGGCATTATCACTTTTAAAGCCTTGGCTATGTCAGCAGTTTTGTTTGCTTTTACCATGAAAATGATGTGTCATACTGAGGGTACAGTATATCACTGACCACTAATTTAACCATTGACTTCATCCATAGGGGACAATGTGAATGGTCACCAACAATTCCCAGGTGCCCCGTTGCTAGATCTAACATTTAAAGCCCAGATCTTTCTGTTGGTAGATTTAACCTTCAAAGTCTGGGTCTTTCTGTTGGCATATCTTACATTAAATGCCTGGGTCATTCTGTTACTGGATCATTCCATCAAAGCCCTGGTATTTCCTTTGGTAGATCTTACCTTTAAAGCCTGGGTCTTTCTGTTGGTAGATCTTACGTTCCCCAAGTCTTTCTGTTGGTGAATCCAACCTCCAAAACCTGAGTCTTTCTGTTGGTAGATCTTACCTTTAAAGCCCCAGTATTTATGTTGGTAGATCTAACCTTTCAAAGTCTGGCTCTTTCTGTTGGCAGATCTTTCATTCAAAGCCTGGATCATTCTGTTGCTAGATCATTCCATCAAAGCCCAGGTCTTTCCTTTGGTAGATCTTACCTTTAATGCCCCAGTATTTATGTTGGTAGATCTAACCTTCAAAGCCCAAGTCTTTCTTTTGGTAGATATTAATTTCCCCAGGCCTTTCTGTTGGTAGATCTTACTTTCCACAGGTCTTTCTGTTGGTAGATCTAACCTTCAAATTCCAAGTCTTTCTGATGGTAGATCTAACCTTCAAAGTCCAGGTCCTTCTGTTGGTAGATCTTACTTTTACCAGGTCTTTCCATTGGTAGATTTAACCTTCAAACTCCAGGTCTTTCTGTTGGTAGATCTAACCCTCAAAGCCTCTGTCTTACTGTTGGTAGATCTTACTTTTCCCCAGGTCTTTCTGTTGACAGATTTAACCTTCAAACCCCAGGTCTTTCTGTTGGTAGATCTTTCCTTTCTAATTCCAGGCTTTTCTGTTGGTAGATCTTACCTTTATGTTGTTGCCAGCAAATGTTCATGTACTGGAACACCTTTGTGCTTTTTAACAAATCATGTGTGCTAATAATCAGTTATGTCTCATAAAAGTACCATAAAAATATTATTTTGATGTCAGTTGAGTTTTTTTAGATAATAGCATTAAAAAAGCAATGTGAAAATAGCTGGTATCTATTTTTTTTTTTGCCATTTCCTTATTAAAAAAAAACAAAAAAAAAACTATTCCATTAAAAAACTTTTTATTTTTTTTAAATCCCTTCAAGTAAGATTCCAAGAAGCAAATCAGGTAGTGAAACATTGTAAATTCTGTGTACATGTGCATAACTTTCACAAGCAATGTTTATCCAATGAATAAAAACACCATACTCAGGAGCAGCAGAGGATAAGATGGTAGTGATGGATAGATAGGGGAAAAGATAAACTTTCAAAGTTAAATTTGCACATTACAGGAAAACTATCCTTACAATGGGTGATTTAGCAATGCTTTAGGTTCTTTTTCAGATGACCTTACTATTGGTAAAGAGTGCTAAGCAGAGATGTGCTAATGTGGTCAACCCACCCTGCAAATCTTCCTGCTGCTTTTCCAATCTACAGGTTAGTTGGTGTTTAGCATCTACCGGGACATCCAGTCCACCAGGGGTCTACCATTATGGCTTATATAAACATACAGTTGTGTCCAGCTTGCAAACAAGCTACTTAGCACAACCTTCTAGGCACTTTCTGACTTTTCAGCTGCATATAATTACTTTACATTCCCTCTGACTTGTATTGAGAGAACAAATGCCATTATCCCTTAGCAATTTCCGATAGTGGCATGCTGGGAGATCCAGTTGCTAGTTGTGCAGGTTTTGCGAGTTTGCTAAAACAAAATGGATTTTTTTCCATCTCCCTTATCTTTTGTGGATAATTAAACAAGTGGTATTCTGCCACTCCTCTTACAATTTAGACCATAGATCTATGCACACTTTCCTAAAAATTGCAAGCCTAGCCATGTTTATCTTCTGATGTCAAAAAAAAAAAATACAGAAAACAAAATATCATTACCAAATGTTAAGAGAATTAGCAAAATTGAGAAAATTAAGTGAAACAAAGAGCAATTCTTTAATCGCCAAGAGTGCTGACAATGGATGAAGTTTACTTCCCTCCTCTCTGTATTTACTGACGCCTCTGCTCGCCTGGAGACTGCAACTGGAAGATTTCTCATAAGCTCGGCAAAAAGTGATCTTCCAGCCATATGTTTGGGTCATTACAGCAATCCATCTTCCCTTCTCCTCTCTGGGATTTATAAGAGCCAGTGGTGAGGCCATAACATACATCTGTGTCTCTGGAAGACATTACTGCACAAAATGAAGTAAACAGCATTAAATACAATAAATTAATAAAGAGGAAAAAAAATTGGAGTTCAGAGAAACACAAGCTGGAACAGTTCAGCGGCTGAAAAAAATGCTGCAGAAAAAAATCACTTTTCTGTGATTTTCTAATTGAAAATATTTTTCAATTTGCAATAGCTAAGGCTGGCCAGGATTGTGCAAAGGTTATAGCAGAATAATTAGGAAAGTTTTGCCCTTTGTACAGAAAACAGTTCCGGCTTTATGCACAGACAATTTTAAAAGATATATTTCCAGTTATATTTGAAAATGAAACATTGAAATATTTTAAAAAACCCAACCTTTGCTCCATCATTTACAACATCTCCAAGTCTTTTAACATCAATTATATGCTGATGACAATGCAATCTATATCTCTGTTTCTGACCTTTCTGCTTTAACTTATCATGTCCCCAACTGTGTTAATGGTATATCTTCTCTTTTAATACATAAAAAGTAGAATTTTTCCAAGTTCTGATTTGATTTTCCTGCCTGAAAAAAACAACATCAATACTGCAACAATACCTTTGGTTCCTCAAGCTTGTTGCATAATGGTAATATTTGATTTATTACCAGTCCAAGCATTAATAAGTTAACTAGGTAAAAATAATATCATTGATCTATTTCTTCCTG
Source organism: Pyxicephalus adspersus (assembly GCF_032062135.1). Lineage (NCBI taxonomy): Eukaryota > Metazoa > Chordata > Amphibia > Anura > Pyxicephalidae > Pyxicephalus > Pyxicephalus adspersus. The sequence continues at coordinate 135,201,053 of NC_092862.1, forward strand.
ATGCAAAGAACTTAATTGCGTAGATGCCCCTTTAATAAATGACAATTTTCAGGTTTAGTGACCAAAGTTTTGTTTCCTCTTCCTCCCAGGATTCAATGCCAGAATTGGACTTAATAGAAAATGGGCCCCTGAGTTCTTGACTCAAATTCCCAGTGGTGGTAATGACAGTAATCTCCTTTTTAGTGTCATTTTCTGTGTCAGGGGGTCACCAATAGTTCCAGAAAGTGTTCAGAGGCTGAGACTAGGCCTAACTATATACGTGTACCTGTGAATTACATTTTTTGGACTTAATGTATGAGCGTAGGTTGATTTTAATGGATTTCGTCTTTTTCTCAGCCTAGCCATCTGTGAAGGGGATTTATTAAGCAAATCACAGAGCATATCAGAGAGCTAGCCAAAGCTAATGCAACCACTAGACCTTTATCCAGGCACCTGCAGTGTTTTGCATCCTTTACTCTTCTGCATCCTGGAAGGCCGGCTTCAATATTTTTTCTTTTATTAAATATTTTACAAAAAGCAATGTGATTTTGCTGAAAACAAACATTCATATAAGAAGAGTCAGTTAGGGGTAATTTAGATTGTGTTTCTAAAAATCTGGAAAGGGGAAATGCATCATTCACACTCTTGAATCATTAACTTGAGCTATGTAACTTCCTTGATTTCTGGTTGTTGTATTTACAATAATACTAAAATATCTAAAAAAGAAACCTCTGATAGGTGTTGGTGGGGATGCCTTTTCTGCAAACATGTAAGCTAAGAAGTTTGTAGATTTGCACAATATTATTATTATTATCCAGTATTTATATAGTGCTAACATAATACGCAGCGCTTTACAAAGTCCATATTTATATCACTAGCTGTCCCTCAAAGGGGCTCAGAATCTGATGTCCCTACTATAGTCATAGGTATTTTAATACAGTCTAAAACCAATTTTGGGGGGAAGCTAATTAACATAACTGCATGTTTGTGGGATGTGGAGGGAAACCCGAGTACCCATAAGAATCTCACACAAACACGGGGAGAACCAGCAAACTCCATGCATATAGCATCCTGGCTGAAATTTGAACCTGGAACACAGCTCTGCAAAGGCCAGAGTGCTAACATCTAAGCCATCGTGCTGACAAAAGGCTGTGCAGAGGAATGAACTGATGCATGACCTCAGTTCTTCGTCTTTCTGAAGTTACTCACAAATTAGGTCAATGTATAGCGTTTCCCTAAGCAAATTATTTTTTGTGAATCTGTTGTCAAAAGATTCTGCCAGTGACAGAACTTCCAAATTCTGGGTTCCCTATTTCAATGCTAATGGGTGGTGATGGGTTGCAGTACGGTTATCCCATACCTATGAACTACTTTCACGGTGGATCTCAACCACTTGATGTAGTGTCTGTATGGAGGTGGTACTCGGTGGTTCAGCAGAAACCACTGTAAAATACTGAATTGCTTGTCCTTAAAGACCCAGCATTGTGGCTAGGACAGCCAAGTGGCTGGCAAGGTACCAACCACCAAGAGCTTCCGGGGAACCGCTGTTCTCACTGATTGTCCAAACAAGTTTAGGCTGTTACCTTGAAATTAGCAGCAGTGTTGTCAGCCTGCCATGTCCTCTCTGTTGTTGGCAGTTGGGCTGCCTATCTGGTCTGAACATGCAATTCATGAAAGTCTAACAATATAGCTGCTAAGCGTAGAGTGACGGTTCAGCATTGTCAGATGTACCTTGGCTTAAGAAAACTGTATACAGATAGGCACAATACCAACATACTGAAAAAAAAAAAACATTCAGTGTTTGCAAATACTTTTACCTCTAGAAGTTCCTACCCCATTATTCACCTAACCTTTGTAAGGAACTTACCCGTCCTGCGAGCCCGCGGTGTCCCTGGGGTTCCCAGCCACAGAGAGAGACGCCGCTCTAGCAGGCAGCATGGCCGAGGCTGCTGCTCTGCTCGCAGCTTGTCTGTCTCTGCAGGCGGAGGGATCCGTCCTGGCCAAACTACTGTTCAGCCAGGCAGCAGCCCTTGCATCCCTTTAGATGTGGTTAATGAGATTGTTATTGACCTGCATTTGCCTTATCCTTCTGTACCTTGCTTGATTGGACTTAACCCTTGCTGTGCTGTACCATTTTGAATAAACCTGATTCAAGGATATCTGGAGTTGGTTGTGGTTTGTGTGCCTAGGCGCATTACAACCTTATTCTGAGTGTATATAACTGAGATTTGTCAAGTGAATGCAAATAAATCCATGACACCTCACAATATACAGCAACACATCAATTAGGGTGACCTGATGTTGTATAATTATCTTTCACGTGGCCTGTGCCTCCAAACTCCATTGCTTTGCTGCACCCTAGTTGTCAGGTATACAACACTTCCAGGTATGTTGCATATGTATTCTTCCAGCCACAGACTGTGGTTTCTCCCATTGGGCCTGATTGAATAAAGCTCTCCAAACCTGGAGGAGATAAACTTTCATCAGGGAAGCTGGCAATAGCTAGCAGTGAAGCTAACAAATAGCAAATGAGTTTGAAGAAATCCATTCCAGGTTTCAGGATCACCCAGCATCACTGATGAAAGGGAGCTTTAATAAATCAGACCCATTTGCTCTTACATACCTAGATTATATAAAAACTGCTGGGAGGAACCATAGCATGTGGCCACAAAAGGTATTTGACACAATCGGAGGTGTCATTTACCTGCTGTAGCTGGGCATCACCAAAGAGGTGAAATATGAAGACACTGGCACCATTGCTGTAAATATACTGAAGGTCTTTATCCAGAATGGGCTTTGCTTACTGTGGACTGTGATGACCTTTGAGCTGGTGCACCCATTTCATCTGTGTCTCTGGAAAACATTACGGCACGTAAACAACAACTGCAAAAACAATAAATTATTAACAAAACAAATGTAAAAGAAGTTGGAGAAGTTCAGGAAAATAAACAGCTGGAACGGTCGAATTGCCAAAAAAGCTTTCAAAATATTCTTCGTCTAGTTTTGTAATTGAAGATATTTTTCTGGTTGCAATAGCTGAGACTGAATTGTACACAGGGTATGACAAAATAATTAGGAATGTTCAACCTCTGTTCATTGTACAGCTCTAGCCTTATGCAGAGACATTTTTAAAGGCAGGCTGCAGCCAAAATTAAAACTGTAAAGGCCCATTTACTTTATAGTGCCATGGTTGTGCACTTTTTGTGCAGAAAGCAACGCAGGCCTGGCCATGAAGATTAAAATGCAAAGTAGACTGAATTGGCATGCATACCACCTCTATGTGATGTGAAGCTAAAACTCCATGATTGAAGTAACTAAATTAATAATTGTGAAAATGTCCAACATTCACACGTCAGGATGTGAGGCCAGGGGACACTGATGCCAGCCAGGCATCACCAAGTGGACACAGATGCCGAGCTGGCATCGCTGGAGGATGCCACCGGCTCATGAGGACCAGGTAAGCTTCCAATTTCTCCCCGAGTGTGGCTCCAGGTTACCACTTTCTGTAAAAAAATTTCACCCCGAGCAACACTCGGAAAACCACCAGGGAAGTTAGTGAATTAGGCCCAACATTAGCTAGCAAATTATTTAGATTTTAATAAATCAGGCCCAATGAGTCCTAAAGCAGACCTATCACCAAACTTGGACAGAAGAGGCTTTTCTCTGCAATGGAAATAAGTGCCTATCCCACGTATGCATGGTGAGATTGGCACTCCGTATACAGCAGCTTAAATCTCCAGTCCTCATACCCACACAGTGCGAGATCGGGTGGCGTAGGAAGAAGGAAGAAGAATAGCAGAAGGTGGTGGAGCCTGGTGCTTTCTCCACACAGGGGAACTAAGAGTGCAGGTCGGCACAAAAAGCCAGCTTTTGAGGGAATGGGGGCTCTGCAGAAGTAAAAGTAGGTGGTGATTTTTATTTCACTGACAGTTCTGCTGCAGGAATAGGTTCACATCCTAAATTAATCTGACATTCACACTGTGCAGCAAATCAGAGTAAACAATTCCAGTCCAGGAGAGTGCAAGACAGAACAGAAGGTTGGAGTTCAGCTTTAAGTTTTTGATATTTGATATGCAAACCTTATCATGGTGCATCTGGCTACTCACAACCCAACAATGATTCACACTCAAAAGTGAAGCCTTCCTTACTTATAGTCTCATCAATTCCACTTTGTATTACAATGGGCCTGATTTATTAAAGCCCTCCAAGGCTGGAGAGGATATACTTTAATCGGTGAAACCTGGAATGGATCTGGTCTAGGATTCAAAACATTCCAGGTTTGCTGGATCACGCAGCTTAACTGGTGAAACTATATTCTCTCCAGCCTTGAAGAGCTTTAATAAATCAGGCCCAATGCGAGAACTATTTTTTAAAAAAAGTACATGGCATGTATTGCTTTGAATTATTGTCCTGTAAACAATGACAGGGTATAATATCCCTGGTTAAGCTGCTGAAACTTGAAAAAAAAGAACAGACAGGACTGGGTGACACACGTCATTTTTACCACTCCGTCACCTTAGATCTGCAAAACCGGATAGAATTTGTTATTCAAATTTGACCTAAATCTTTTAGCCGGTGGGTCGGTGTCTCTTCCTATCTAGCTCACCGCACAGGAAAGGCAGTGACAGCGGATGATAAGCGTCTTGACATATTGCATCCTCAAATACTGCCAGCAACTATATCTGTTGTCTCCAAATGATCACTGACAATATCAGTCACCAAGGTGTAAAAAAGAGAGAGATTTAATAATAAAGCTTGCTGATAGGGAAAAACCAGAAACATATGCTCATCATCTTATTATAAGGCGTATTGCTTAATAAGAGGAGATATAACAGACGAGATGAATACTTTTTTATTAGCTGAGCTTTGCAGAAAACTGACATTAAAGGGAATGTACAGTCATTATTATCTCGCACTGTAAGTAAAAGAGATCATATTGATGTAAATAATGTAATGAGTATATGTTAAGGTCAAACCCTCAACAAATGACAGAAACATTAAAATCTAAATTTGTCAGATGATTTGTTTTTACTTTTACAATAGGGGTACATTGTTTTTTTTCATTGGGAATCCTTATTTACTATATCCTTGTAAACTCTATACATTGGGCCTGATTTATTAAACCTCTCCAAGACTAGGGAGGAAACACTTTCATCAGTGAACCTGGGTGATCCAAAAAAACCTGGAATGGATCCGGTCCAGAGTTGAAAACATTTGCTAACAAATAGCTAATGACTTTAGGAAATCCATTCCAGGTTTGCTGGATTACCTAAGTTCATTGATGAAAGTGTATCCTCTCCAGCAATAGAGAGATTTAATAAATCAGGCACAATGTATGCTCGGGATCAGCAGGCAGTTTTTTTGAAATTGCTTTTGCTGCAAAAATTCTTAAGTGGAGAAACTTTTTACAAAACTTTAACCATTCTGCAAATATACATTGCCAGCTATGTAAACAGGGTATTTTCACCAAAACTGCATTTTTCCAGGAGAATCTGTGAAGTGGATTGTTAAAAGCAAGACACCACCAAACGTCAGAGTCCCCCTGATCATATTATTGTCAACAAAACTGCAGGATAGGGAAAGGATATAGGAACATGTCCCCCCCACCACCAAAAAAATGGGACCATACCATAAACTTAATGTAGTTTTTTAATAAATAAAATTAGTTTTTATTTGGCTGGGAAATCACACTTCATAGCATGGGGTATATTTTTAATATTTTGTTTTACTTAGGCATGTTCTCTTAGGTTCCCGTAGCACTATTATTTACAGCACTAGTAGGGGGCTTTGCAATGAATACAAATTGGTTGGCAGCTTGGCATGTTGTCCTAACTACATCCTAACTTGATACGTGATAGAAAGGATTTACCAAAAATTTGGTAGTTGTTCTCTTTTTTTCTGATCCCTTTATCCAGTTTCAGTATTGTGTTCCGGAACTTTGAAATACCTACCATATGTCTATGGTAGGGATATTAGATTGTGAGCCCCTTCGGGGGACAGTTAGTGACATGACTATGGACTTTGTAAAGTACTGCATAATATGTCAACGCTATATAAATCCTGGATAAAAATAATCATTTTTTACAAAATCTTTTCAAATATGAAAATTTTGAGTAAATAAATTTCTTGGTTTTACTCTACACTGGGCTGGACACATATCTAACTTTCATATTGCAGCATTTGTGCATGTATGCAATCAAGATTGTCAAAAGTCCCAAACCCAGAGGATTCCGGCAATAGGATACCAGGGAGTATGCCCTAGATGTTTTATTGCTGAAGTTAAATCTAGTTCCGCTTTATCACAAAGCTCTACGTGTTTTCATTCCTGTTCTCCTGTATGAGGAAGAGTAATATTCACCATAATGCATGGCTTGTGTTAAATAACACGGTTTTGAAGGATGTCAGGAACTGAGAAGCTGTTAAGTTTCTCTCTTTTAGTTGTAAATTTGTTATTTGCAGTGATTTTAACTTACCTGACCTTTAAAAAACAACTAAGAAAACGAAAATAATGAGGATTATACTTATCTTACCCCCTTCTTCTTCACTGTTGGGTGTGATATCTCTGTTCTTCAGGAGGAAAAGCCGATGCAAAAAAGGCAAATCCTTGCTAGAAGACAGCTATGTCCATTGTATGAACGTCTTCTGGATGCAAGATTTTAACTGCTTTGGATTATTTTTATTAATATTAATAAATAGGATTTATATAGGACCAGCATATTATGCAGCGCTGTACATTAAAAAGGGGTTGCAAATGCCAGACAGATACAGAACAGAGGAGGAGAGGACCCAAAGAGCTTACAATCTAGGAGGTGGGGAAAGTATCACACAATAGGAGGGGGGATATGGAATGGTGGGTAAGTGATGAGGATTTTACGAGATAAAAGAAGATGGGTAAACAAGTGTGAAAAGATGGATTTTAAAGGCTTTTTTAAAGAAGCAGATAGTAGATACAAGCCGAATAGGAGGAAGACCATTCCAGAGAATCGGGGCAGCTCTAGAAGTCTTGGAGCTGTGTGTGTGAGACGATGTTATGTCATTCCATTAAAATCTTTGTAAAGTGACCAGATCCTAATATTGGTGGCTCAGGTAAAGCCTCGGGTAAAGTATAATTCTAACTTTTTCTGTTTTAGGTGCTTTTTATTCTTACAAATAAGTAAATTTGAAATGGGGAGAGGGGCCTAATGGACTTTGGTCTTGTCCATAATATGGAAACGTATATAATAACCTTATATACAAAAAGAGTTAAAAAGAAAGCCAATGAAGTTTTGTTTCATCTATAAACTATACCTATATATTGAAGCAAACTATACAAAAAGTGAACTTGAAAGCCTAAAGCAGCCTCTAATCAGAACCAGCACTGCAGTTCTGCAATGTGAATTTACTGAGACTGCTGAAGGAGATGGCAAGCTTTCCAGATGGGACTTTTCTCAATTATGATTAATTGGATGAAGTGGACATGAATTCCCCTCAAGGTTAAGATAAAATCTCAGCCTGGCTTTACGGCAATAAAAGATGATCAACTATGACAATTCAAGATCTGTGCAATTAATAGAGCCATCAATTTTCCATAGTCAATTTGCTGGTACTCATGTCTGTGATTGGCACAGATAACTGAGCACTCAGACAGCGTTGTTGATTGTGGGCAAATTTATGCTGATTTTTAACAGTTTTTGATTTCACTTTCCAATGGTCGGCCTCCAGCAACCTCCATTTGTTCCTGTGAAGTGCACAAGTACTATGTGGGTTGATTACTGTAATAGGTAACGGGCAATTCAAACTTGGCAATAACTCATAAGTATAATTGTTTATTATTGAAAAAGCATCTATAACTAAAGAAGTAAAGTGCAATCCATCGTATTCAAGCAAGTGACTTTGTCTATGTTGAGATGGTGTCATCAGGTAGCTGCAGGTAGGGAAAGGCATTTACCTTGGTCCCCCCCCAAAGATAAACTGCAAGGATGCTACCAAGTTGGTAATGAAAGTGCAGATATGAAAATTTTTGGGGGTGTTATAGGATGCCCAAGCATCCCCTGGAGCCCCAGAACTGCCACTGCAGCCCATTAGCTGCTATGCATTATTTTATGCTAATCTTTCAGCATGTGGCCACTGCTATGGTACAAATTATTAAATCAGCTCTTTTACAAAATAAAAGGAAATGTCTTTTCAAAAAAATATTATCAAATAAGTATATAGTAGAAAGGTTCAAGAATTTGCCAAACACACTCTAAAAGTGTCACCACTCCCCAGTGGGACATGGATATGTGTTGCCTGCTGCTAAAGCAAACTAGAGATAACAGTACATAACTGCAGGGTCTGTTATCTGCTGCACATTATTTTATGCTAGTTTTCAGCATGTGGTTTAATGGGTATAGACAGGATTTAGAGTTATCGAGTTGAATAGCATTTCTGTAGTTACCAGGGGAATCTTAAATGTTAGAGGTTACCAGCCCGGGAATTAATCATGGTGCTTGCAGTCAAAAGTGCAATAAAATTATGTTTCTGTATATTCATGCGCAAAGTGCAGCATCTATTACTTTTGTAAAAATTGCTTAAAAAAGAGAGAGTCATAGTACAGCTTGCTTTGTTAATAATAGGGGAGTAGTTAGAACCCCTGCCAGGTTTGTCTTGCCATCTGTGTGCCAATTGGGGAATTTACCTCAATGCAACAGAAAATGGGAGGAAATCTTTAAAATCAGAGGCTTCTCCTATTAGGTCGGCAAACTCTGGCCTTTAGGGAAGATACAGCCTAGCCGGTAGTTTGTTCCGGCCTAATGCCCACTGGCCGATCCAGCCTAATGCCGCCCGGCAACGGGCCGGGATTAGGCTGGAACAAACCACCAGAGCCGCCAGAGCACTGAAGCTGCATGCGGCTCTTGAGCCTCCTCTTGCTGTGGCTCCCTTTCCTATTTAACGAGGGCTGCGTTAACACTTCCACAGCCGCGGTAAATAGGGAAATGTCTCCTGAAAGGAAATCCATCTCCTCCACATGCATTGGATTTCTATTCAGGGGGAGTTCCTAGTGGGGGTGGCAGAGCTTTTAGGGTGGGACTCGCCTAGAGTGCTCCTGCCCACCCAAAAAAAATGGCCTAGTGGCCGAAAAAGTTTGCAGACCTCTGTATTAGACAATTCTCAGCAGAACAACTATGCTCAACCATAAAATTATTCATGAAATGAAAAAGATATTTATTTACCACAATGAGGGAGGAACAATGAAAAGAAAAATATTAGCAGACTAAATATAAGCTTTAAGTGTTAGCTTTTTATGGAAGAGATGGGGGTAAAGTGTAATTGCACCATTGCAAAAAGAAAAAAAAGAAAACAAACATTTAAAAGCCAATAGAAGAATAACAATACCTAAATATCTGATTGCCATGACTCTGATTTCCATTCCCATGCAGACCCAAAGATTCTCACACAGGCCAAAGATTCTTCAGCATTGAACACTACCAGTTGCCTCGAAAACTCTGCACCCCCCACCCATCCTACAACTACATGCTGTGGTTTCACCTCCTAGCCCCTTCGTCATGACTGTACCTCTATTGAACTGTAGGGGGCGTGAGTGAACCCATGTTGTACCTCTGGAGACCCAGGTGTTTGACACACCCGGAAGTGTTGAGTGCCATGGCCAGTGGAGCTCTACAAGAGGCTGAAAATCAAATCACTTCCAGTCAAACTGATAAATACCATTATGCTTCTTTTGCACAGTGGCTTTTTATCAATTTTTTTGTATCGAGTTTTACTTTAAAGACCATTAAATTACAATATGAATATCTAATGGGAATGTGACATTAAGCTGCACCGCAATTACTCTACACACATTTATATTTTGTCTTCCAGTTATTATGCTTACATAATTCTTCCTTTGTTTGCTCCAGACAAAACGTTTTGTTTGTGATAGTCTGTGCCACAGAAGTGTTTAACACCTCCTTCGATGTGAATTTGAAGTCATACAGAGACTTTTTTGTCTGTCTCAGAGGAGCAAACTTGTTTTTTTGTCTAATTTACATGAAAAGTTTCAGCAGAAAGAATGACAAAATATTCAGCGTGCAGTGAATAATGTCTGTAGGAGTGCTTTAGTCACAAAGAGACAATGCCATGGAATAAAGACAAGCAAACTTTATTCACTTTAAAATAATAAAAATAATAATATGCATAAAAATACTGTTTATTTGAACAGTACGTAGAAAGAATACAGTTCTTTAGATACTGAACAATGCGTGTCTAATGTAGAAACTGATGTGTACGACTATTTTCCTGTGTTGCATATAAAGTTCTTAAAGGGGACTTGCAAAAAAATAGTCTTTTTTTTGGCCCCCAAAGGATTTCCTAATATGCAGCTGGACCGCTGCTACTGCAATCCGTAGTAACGGCGGGTCAGCTGCAATTCATATTAAGCTGCTGTTCTATAGACACGAGTGATGCCGCTACTACAATTCCCGGCATCACTCGCATCTCCAGACCACCGGCCTCTCTGCCTATGCGTGGCCCCGTATTTTATAGACGCAAGTGATGCCGGGAATAGTAGTAGCGTCATCACTCGTGTCTATTAAACAGCAGCCTATGCGTGGACCCCGCAGAGTTTATTCTGACAGGTAAGCCAGAGAATTGTGGCGGGGAATGCAATGTGAAACCAAATGAATACAACAAATCATTTGGTTTCACATGCAATCTCTGGCAAAGTAAAACAATTAGAAAAAACAATAAGAAGAAACAAGACTACTTACCCTACTATACTACTGCCAATCATGCAGATTACACCAAAGTCAAAGTTTTGTCACACTCCAGGATGAACAAAATCCAAAAGACTTCTCTTCTGCATAGTTTATTGTGGTCATTTTTTTTTTCTATCATGCAGTAAAATTTTAAAAAAAATTTTAGACCTTTTTCTTTAATATAGGCTTTTTCCGGATTGAATGTTAAGCAAAACCACTTTGTTTCTATATTAAAATGTTTTATATCCAATGGGACGGAAAAACTGCCTAAATTCATTCAATAAATTTCAACTTTGGCCCACGACTTGGTCTAAGTTTTTAATTTCGGCCCTCTGTGTGTTTTTGAGTTTGACACCCCTGGTTTACGCCCTTCTAAACTTTTAATAAGTAAAAAATATATTGGAAAAAACATTTTGTACACTTACCCCACCTTCTGCGGCTAGACAGAAATGTTGTCACTTTGGGAAGATTCCCCAAAAACTCAGATTAGAGGATACGTATACACGTGCAATAATTGTCGTTGGAATTGAACGATTTACAACTTCGATAATCCTTAACAAAAAAATTGCACAACGGTTGGCCAACGACGCTGATGAACAAGCAATGTTGCTGCAAACGAATGACCATCTCGGCTGATCTGATTGGGTGACGATCATTCACTATCTATTGTGTGTACGGTCGTTCAGTGATGGTGGATTGTTCTGCATTACACTTTCTCCGGTACACGTCACTTCCTGCATCTTTCAAACAATTGTATCTAGTGTGTGTACATTATTGGTTGATTATATTTGAACTATCGTAACCTTACAGCATGTACAGAATAGTGCACTATATGAATGTTCAAAATAATCATCGTAGATCTGTCGTAAGTCGTTCGTTTTCTAACGACAATTTTTGCACGTGTGTATGTAGCCTTAATCTTGCTCCACGAACACAGTGGACTGAAGTGTCCTCTAGCAGGATTTCAAAATATTTCCTGAAAAGACATTGACGTCATATTTCCTGTTGGTTCCTTTAGCATCCCCGGCAAACTGTCTTGCAGAGTTCTGTGCCAGTCTTTTCTGGCAAGCTGGCAGGCTCTATGCCCGCTGTCATTGTCTGAAAGAAATGGCGGAGGTGCATTCAGCCACACCCTAGAGGAGTGGCTCCTTTAAAGGGCAGAGGCTATTTTAATCTCAGCAGTAACGGTATCAGGTTTTGTGACTTTGTGCTAGCTACCTTGCTATTCTGCATTTAAACTGTAATTACTACTCACCCTGACCATTGCATGGACATTGGATTTGGCTTTGGGATCTTTTCATGGTTTTTGGTGTCAAAGTCCTACATTTATTTTAAAAGGACTGTTAGAGGATAAAGGTAAAACTTAAAACAGAGATAGGTGGGGAGAGACTAACTAGAAGCTTGTCTTACTAACACAGAGGGGAAATAGGGGAACATATCAAATGCACAACTCTAATATTAAAACAGGCTATGCAATGGCTGATACATTTGTATAACCATTTTTTATTCTGTTTGTGGAGACACTGTTCTTATTCTGTATGTCTGGGCTGTGCACAGTACCACTTCTCTTGTCCTGGGGGTAATTTTTGGTATCTGTGATTATTCAGTATGTATGGACTAAGTATTGCATGCTGGAAGTGATTCTTGGCTTCTTCTTACTGCTAAGGACATTGTATTTCTAACTTCCTATCGCTGATTGACATCTAACTTCTTTTATTACTTTTAGGTTCTCCAGTTTTTTGCCTTTTTACTCTATAAACTGTTTTCCCCAGCTTCCCTTGCAGTTCAAAATCATGTGAAGTCCAGTATATAGATCAGATTGTATGCACTCTGCAAATAGATATCTTCTGGGTGCACAGCTTCAGTGTACTGCTCCTCCTTGCACTGTCCATTCCATTTGTGGTTGTGGTTGGTGGTAGAGATGTGTATATCTCAGAAATGGATATATGGAAATACAAATCCTTTGGCAGATAAAATAACTCCCTTTTGTGGTAGTTAACAGTGTAATTGGATAACTGCATGGAATTCAGCTTTAAGAAGGCAATGTTGTAATTTTAAGAAAGCTGTAAAATTCGCAATTTGGGATCGAAAAACTGGCAGTGGAACAGCATTCAGTGTGGTGACAAGTCCTCAGGTCAACAGCGCTGGAGGTCCACCAATCCTTTGATGAGCCTTGTTACATTTTATTGCTTTGTAGTGCACCTATGCTCCCTCTCATCACCGGTGAGTATCACACATCCCAATTCCTCATAGCTAGCCAGCCTTTGATGTGCATAGGTACAAGGCTCTCCCTTCACATCCACTGTATAGAAAACCCTTCACAGGCTTAAAATAGCTGATCTTAAATATTCTTTTCATCTTGCCACAATCAATGGCTGAGCATTTGACTAGACGTGTGATCTTTCACCTTGTGATGAAGACACAATCACTTGTCTGTTCTCACCTACCGCATCTATCACCGTAATCTAGATCTTGCAGGAGATGTTCAATATGGGCACTGAAATCCAAATACTAGAAATTTGGAGTTATTGCGGCTGAAGTATTAAAGTTTAGCCTGCTCACATAGTGATTTTGTCGCTTGCAAGGGATATTCCAATTAGCTTAGTAAATGAGATAAAGCTCTGCTGACTTTAATCATCCAATCATGTTAATGGAAAAAGTATTTTTTTTAGATTTCTGTGGATGTGATTGGGTATTCTTTGTAAAGTGACCAATCAGTACATTCACTATGCTCAGTGAACTATCCCTTGCATAGTGATGATTCACCTTGGCAAGTGAACAGCCTAAATTCCTTTAGTAAATCACCGCCGGGGTGCATCACTTTTTTTCGAGGAGCATTATCTGCCTTTAGGGTTAACTGTTCTCTATTTAAAGGTTGTGAGAATATAGAAGGGAAGCACCTTGTAACTGTGTAACTATTATTTTACTTTTTGTATTACATTATTTTTTGATCATTTGTGCCTTTTGAAGATATTTGTTCTCTTTATTTGTAAATCCAGAATAAAGGAATATGTTAAAAAATCCCCAAAACTTGTGGATAAGAACACAGATATCTGTGGTCACCATTTTAAGTAAAAAAAAACTTCTATGCCCTCCTCCCATTTTGTTTCACTTTTTTTAACCAGTCCTTCATGCACTCTAAATTTACAGCAAAACGCAAAAAGCTTCAATTTCCCCATCCAATGAGAATTTCTCAGTGACCAGAAAAGACAATATCATTGGTGGAGTCTAGTTATGAAGTCATGGAAAGTCAGACCAAGACATCAGTAACAATGTAGATTTAAATCAGATTTGGCACAGAAGGACTTTCTGGCTCAAGATATGTCCATGGTTTCCAGTTTTGACCAAACATACCATATATATACAAATATAAACTGATCCAAACATAAACCTAACTCCTTTCCCATGAAAAAACAGGAAAATACTTTGACCCGAGTATAAACCTAGGGTACAAAATGCAGCTGTTACTACTCACATTCAAAGCAGTAATCAATGGAATACCAATACAAATACTGCTAATATATACATCCATGCTGTGTTATTTTTCAAACATTTAAAGGGGAAAACATGAAAAATCATGTGGCCTCAGTATATTTATCTTACATGTTACATGGTAGGGTATTTTGTACTTTTGGATAGTTTATGATGGGCCATTTGCTCTTTAATGACCTTTTGGGCATTATTGTTGACCACCGGTAGATGGTACTGTGTTCTCATGGTAAATGTGTTACACACTCTATAACACTAGTTCTTGACACTCAGACAGCAAGAGTTTGTTAAACACTTTACATGAGAACACAGCACCCCATAGCTGTGTGACCCGAGTATAAACCGAGATTCACTTTCTGATGGCATTTTAAAGTAACAAAATCTTGGTCTCTACTCAAGTATTTACAGTACCCCTTTATTTTAATATTGTAATGCACATTTCAGATAATTATGTGGCTGTATATGTAGCCTTGTCAGGGCTACAAGTGTCAGTTATGGTGAACAAAAATGCACCTCACAGTTTGTTCTTCTTTAAATGTATTGAAATGTATTGTATATGAAAAAGGGTCTGTAAAAAATATTAAAAACTGCTTTTGAAATTACAATATCATGTTAAAGCTAAAGTGAGACTTTAGTGAATGGATTATTGTTATCATGATTATTATTACATAGCATCATGTATACAGTGATATAGTCATGTCATGCTCACAGGGCCCCTACCATGGTCATCTAAGTTAGACTTGGGTATTGGCATCTGGGCTGCATTGACAATGGACCAGGACCTTACAATAATGTCCTGGCTAAGATGTAAATATGGCACCTTGGTATTGCAAGGAAAGAGTTCTAGCTCCTAGCCGCCATATTGCCCATCTACTTAAAGAGGAACTAAACTCAAAAATGTCCAAAACAAAAAACAAATACGCTTACCTTCAATCCCGCAGCACAGTTGATCGTTCCGGAGGTCTCTTCTATCGGTTACTGCGCCGTCCCGGTATCCGTCTTCGGGCCAGGGTTCCAAGCGCCGCCATCTTCTCCTCTTCTTGAGGGTTCTTCCTACTACGTCACCAGACCCAGGTGTGAGATTGGGTGACGTAGTTGGGGGAAAAAACTTGCTGATCGTACTGCACATGCGTGAGATTGGCTTTTTTTTCCCCTTTTTTGACGAAAGGGCTCCTGTGCATGCCCAAGGAGCACCCAAGAGCCTCCTGGGAAACGTGACATTGGTATCCCGGGAGACTTTCCGCTCCCATTCATTCTCAATTGCCTAGGCAATCAAGAATTAGAGGGCAGTACTGCACCCTTAAGTGGGTTGTACTTAAAAAAAACCCCAAACAAACAGACTTTTTACTTAGCATAGAAGGGTTTTCTACCCTTTTATGTAAAGTGAAAATTCTGAATTTAGATATGCTTTAAGCTTTTTAAATTGCCCCTAAACATTATAATGAAGCCTCAACTCGTAGCTTAACCCCTAAAACAAACATTTAAAAGCCCTTACTTGCCTCTAACACATGTGGGAAGAAGGCACTCAATTCCATAAAAAATAGGCAGTTAGGATCCAGAGATGGACAAAGTTTATTGCACAGGTCTTGGTATGTATTTTTCATGGTTCCCGTATTCTACTCTAGCCTCACATGGACAGTGCACTTCCCTCCTAGTGCGGTACCTCTCTAATATGCATCAACATATAAACTGCCTAAAAGCTAAAAAGTCTCTTGCTACATTGGTTTTTGTTAGCGTTGCTATTCTTTTGCGGGAAAATGGCTGTAGTGCAGTCAATGGCATTAATATTTAATAGGAAAAACTCCCTGCTTGACTACAAATTGGGTCAAATGATTTTACTCAGTCAGCTTGGTGTTATTTTTAATGTCATCTATGCCTCATTTCAGAGGAATGTTCCCTGCTGGAAGCCTCTCTAATTTTTAAAAAAATCTACAATAACACATTTAGCATAGTTTAAAGTTCCTATTATTGTAAATTTCATATAAATTGTTATTTTGTATTCAAAGCAGATGAGGCTGTAATACAGCAATCTAAAATATTATTAAAGAGGAATTATATGTCTCTGTGACCCAACTTTGTTTATGGTTCTGAACAAAAGTACAGAAAGCAAGAATAGTTTAATTTTACCAGTACCTGGTTTCTCCATTGGGGGAGCTATAGGTATATTATAAACCTGCAGCTCCTTATTTAAGTAGAACATAGGTGGGGTATACATGAAATCTATTCATGACCCTTCGTATAGGAGTATAGGAGTAAAATAAGGCTTCATGATTTTTTTCATAAGCAAAAACAAGTCCCCCTTGCAGCTGTTTTGTACATCTCAACTTCACATTATCTTGTATTACTTTAGCGCCAGCATATTATGCAGCGCTGTACAAAGTTTAAAGTCATGTCACTAGCTGTCCTTCAAAGGAGCTCACAATCTAATGTCCCTACCATAGTCATGTCATTACCACAGTCTAAGGTCAATTTGGGGGGAACCAATTAACCTAACTGCATGTTTTAGGAATGTGGGAGGAAACCCAGACAGACACAGGGAGAACATGCAAACTCAATGCAGATAGTGCCCTGGCAAAGATTTGAACCTGGGACCTAGCGCTGCAAAGGCGCCTGGAGTGCTAACCTCTGAGCCACTATGCTGTCTGTAATGAGAGATAACAGTGCTATCCCTGATATCTCAAACATTGTTATCAGCTTTCCCAGCTATCCTCCTGACAACTTTTTTTTTTGGCATAGAGAAAATGGTGGTGAAGATCGGAAAGGTGGAGCAAGCCCTGATCATTGTAGATGTCTTTTCTCTTTGGCACTGTGTTAACACACACCTGAATTCTTCAAACCAGCGAACTGCCTACATTTTTTGGAGGTGCTTATTACCAATTAATCAAGGGCACTTGATTACCAGAACCTGGCTGCTACCCACCTTTCTATTTCCTATGGAAGTGGTAGGGTTGTGCTTAGTATTTCACACATTGATCTGTACTTGATCATTGTAGATGTCTTTTCTCTTTGGCATGTTCTCTTTGGGAGGTGGAAGTGGTAAGGGTGTGCTTATTGTTCTGTACTTTGACTTTTGTTAACCTCCCTGGTGATATTCCTGAGTGTAGCTCAGGGTGGATTTTCCATACCAAAAGCGGTAACCCCAAGCCACACTTGGGGTGGAATTGCCAGGGAGTTTAATAGTCCTACCAGGTTCAAACGTTCCATCGGTGTCCTCCAGCTGTTCCCGCCGCACCCTCCAGCGATGCCCGGCATCTTCTTCCCCTGGCGATGCTAGCTGGGCATCTGCGCAACCTGGCGATCTGCATCCCCGGCGTGTGAAAGTTGGGGACACGAGGCCAGGGGAAGCAGATGCCAGCTGGGCATCAGGCCGCGGGAGTGTGGCTGGAGGGCGGGACCGTTGGGCTTGTAGGCAGGACCAGGTGGGAAATTTGAAATACTAAGTATTAAATGTACCACTTTTACATTAAAAAATACTTAGTATTCTACCACCAGGGAGGTTAAATACATAATGTCATAATATACCATGCTATATGTTGTTGCTCATCTGAGGTTGTATTTATTAATTAGAAAACTTGCCAAGGACCAGATGATTTTTTATGTCCCAATACGTAAGACCTTGGAAATGAAAGGGTGTACTTTCTTTTTCTTATGACTATATTTATATATGTTGTTTTTTCTCTCCCTTTTATGTGTTCAGTCTTTTTCCGTTAAGCAGTACCAGTCTTCTGTTAACAATGTTCAATGTAGCATTAACGTATAGAAAAGTACATTTTTTTTCACATAATAGCCTGCCACCAGCCACAGAAAGTTGTTTTTAGTGTAGCAGAAAGCTTTCCCGCTTGCTTGCATATCTCTTGAATAGCACTGGAACGCTGAACGCTCACCTGTGGGCACACTCCCACTGAGGTGTTTCAGATGAAGCGAAGGCTGCTGAGGTTATCGACAGCTCTGGAATAAAAAAGCCTTTTCACCCGAATCAAATAGCGTTTAACGCTAGATTAGGATAGAGAGGAAAAAGAAAAATTACTCAAAATAATTTCACTTCACAGCTCCGGCCTCTGTGACGCCCGAGATATGAAATGTCTCTACCACCAGCTGATAAAAACATGGAATTGTAGATTTTCAGATGTGGACATTGCTTTTTAACAAGTAGATTCAGGAGGCAAAACACCTGAGCATGGAGCTTTGGAGGGAGCCGTTTCCTCAATCCCGGGACACGGAATGGTTCTGTAGTGATAACGTCATGGGCTCATAAATAAGTTCAGCTTCACTGTCCTGGAAATGGCGTAACACCTTCTTTCCCCAGGAGGCAGAAGTTTCCATTCATGATTTCTTATAAGGTGTTTTGCTTCAGGATTTCTTAAAAATCCTGTATTTAAAATTGTTTTAAAAATGTTAGAGCATATAGAAGAATTAAAGGGATAGTAGTAGTAAATTGTTATATTGCAGCCCCGTACCCCATACAAAACTGTTTAATAAACTCACCTTACCAAAAGGTGACAACATGATCCTTCAGGTGGGATTCTGGAAATGACTGACCATACCAAATCTTGCATGATGGTGCAGTGCAGGAGCATGTTCTTAGGATATTTTGGGATACTCTGTGTACCCTGGAAAGAATGTGACCTCACCTGGACACTGCGGGTGAAAGCCAAGCTAAAGGTTTATATAATTCCAGGTGTATACTCGAATATAAGCCCATTATAATTATTGACTTCTTTGATCTACAGGTGCTTTTTTTCACCACAGCACTAAACCTCCTCCCACATATAAAAAGTTGGGGTCAATCACAGGGATAGATTCTCTATTTACCCCCTCCCCACCTACATGCAGAACATTGCACCAGGTAATAATAAATTATATGCATAGCAGTAGTTACTAGTTTAGCCTGGTGACCACCTACGTATCCCCCTTCTGTCACGTTTTGGGGCTGTTAGTGACATAACTACTAGATAAGGCAGCCAGGTGTCATAGATCCTCACAGGACAAGGGGATCTGTGGCCTCTTCTGTGTCACCCACCTTGTACTCCTCTGCACTCAGCAACAGCTTTACCCAGGAATTCTATCCACTGGTCACTTCCTGGTCTGAATCATGTGACTTCCCGAGAGCTGCCCTTTTGCCCCAAAGGACTAGAGTATTCTGCAGACATGTTCTATGTGCTGGAGGAAGTGTGAACACCACCTAAACAGCCTCTGATCCAGCACTCCCTCTGGTGGTGGGTTCTGCAAACTGCTGATCACATGATCTCCATATGTCACATGACCTCTCCTATATGGCAACATGATTGTTGCCTGAACAAGGAGTTCTTCCAGGCTCCGTTTCCAGGTTCCAGTTTGCATATCCTGATCTTGACACTTATACCTGACTACACTTGATTGCTGCCTGTCCATCATTCCTACCGGGGTGCACAAGTGAAGTCGGGGGCTGGTCACTTAGACTTTTGTGCATGTACATGTCCCTATCAAGAGGGCTGGTGACAGGGTGGGTTCACTATCATGTCTGTGATTCCTGTTACACTGGTCCATGGCCACCAGAGCAGAGAAGTGACTAATGCTATGTGTATGTGTATCTATTGTACTACTCAGGGAAAGGCGGTGGAAAGGAGAAACTTGGCAAAAAAAAAAAACCTATACTTGAGTATATATGGTATATTTTCTAACCTTTTTGGCTTTTTTTAATGTGTATGAGGCTGGGGGCCCTGATGCAATCAGCACAAGGTCCACGTTAAGTGGCGGGTCACACAACCCCAGAGTTTTGTAACTTTTCGTTTTCTTGTTTAAATCTTGCCTGGAACTCTTCTTTGACTTGAAAATATGACTTGGAATAATGGAGAAAAGAGCAAATCTCAGTGCACAGATTTAGCCAAGAGTAATGGAAAATTTCCGAGACACGGAGAACATTGAAGAATGTCACGAGGGGCACTAAGTTTCTGTCTATCGGCGAGAATAATACTGTTTCTCCGATTACGGCCCAGGCCTGGGGGACACCAACTTTCAAACTGTTCTGACGCTGGGTTTGTGAAGGATCAAGTGTCATTTTTCAATCCCATACTGGCTCCCTTTTTTTTTTGCTTCCTCCTTCATTACAGTTTGCTGTGGACAGACTGTAGAGAATACCAAAGTTTATGTGAAGACTGGCATGCATTTCATAGCACTGGGATCCTGGGCTGCATTGATATATAAAATGACAGCACTGTTGCTGTGCGCTGTTCATTGGCATTTGTCACTCATAACCCTGTACATAAGTCAGTGCTGGGCTGTGAATTCATTCTCTGGAAGGGAAATACATGAAGAAACCTTTATACTGAAAATCAGAATATGTGAAACAGCTGCCAATACTATTAAACACATCACACCTGCACAGATATTGAGAGAACTCATATTGGGAGGACATGTTGGAACTCGCTGTTAGCACTATTCCTAAAGAGAACCAGTAAGGGGTTAGCTTATGTAAAAATATAGGAGGGGTTGGAATAGGTAATGCACAGAACAGCATACATAATAAGCTGGAGTGGAAAAGGTAATGTGTAGCCCAGAATACAGAATAAGGTGGGGTGGAATAGGTAATGTACAGCACAGTGTACAGAATAAGATGTGTGGAATAGGTAATATACAATAGGGAATGAGGAGCGGTAGAATACGTTTAGTACAAAACAGCATAAAGGATGAGGTGGCTAAAACTGGTAATGTACAGCGCATCATAAAGAAAGAGGCCAGGTGCAATAGGTCATCTACAGCACAGCGTACAGAATAGGATTGGGTGGAATAGGTTAGGAACAATACAGCATGCAGAATGAGGTGGGTAGAATAGGTAATGAACAGCACAGCATACATAATAAGGTCGAATGGAAAAGGTAATGTATAGCACAGAATACAGAATAAGGTGGGGTGAAATAGGTAATGTACAGCACAGTGTACAGAATAAGATGTGTGGAATAGGTAATATACAATACGGAATGAGGAGGGGTGGAATAGGTTATGTATAGCACAGCATGCAGAATGAATTGAGATGAGAAAGGTAATGTATAGAACAGCATACAGAATTAGGTGGGGTAGAATAGGTTAAGTACAATACAGAATGAGGTGGCTAGAAGTGGTAATGTACAGCGCATGATACAGAATGAGGCGAGATTGGTCATGTACAGCACAGCATATAGAATGAGATGGGGTGGAATAGGTAAAATATAACACAGAATATCGAATGGAATGGGTTAGAATAGGTAAGAAACAATACAGCATGCAAAATGAGGTGGGTAGAACAGCTAATGTACAGTATAGCATACAGAATGAGGCAAAGGGGAATAGGTAATGTATAGCACAGTATATACATTCTGTATAGTGTACAGAATGAGTTGGGGTGGTAAAATTATTATATAGCACAGCATACAAAATGAGGTGGGGTGGAATAGGTAATAAATAACTCAACATACGGAATAGGAAAAGGTAGAACAGGTAATGTACAATGCAGCATACCGAATGAGGTGGGAAGAATAGGTAATGTACAGTGCAGCATACAGAATGAGATGGGATGAAATAGGTTTATGTACAGTGCAGCAAACAGAATTAAATCTGATTGAATAAGTTAATGTACAGCGCAGCATTCAGAATAAGATGGGGTGGAAAAGGTAATATTATTGTTATTATTTTTAAACAGGATTTATATAGCGCCAACATATTACGCAGCGCTGTACATTAAATAGGGATAATATATAGCAGAGTATAAAAAATGTGGTAGGGTGAAATAGGTAATGTGCAGCAAAGCTTAAAAAATGAGGCACAGTACAATAGGGTAAGTATATTACAGCCCACAGATGTGTAATAAGGGATATATACAGCACAATGTGCAGGAAGGGACAATACAAAGTATGAAATGTACAACCTTGTGCTATACAGCCCCCCCCTCAATCTGTTAGTTAGCTTCCATGATAGAGATTTCTAGTTACAATGAAAAGTTCATTAAGTTTGCTCAACTTGACTATGATGAAATTTCATTTTGCTTCCATCGATATAAATCAATATTTCAAGGAATTAAATTTAGGGCACAACTCCTTCACAAAGTTTGCATTGATAAATACTATAAGCACTATAAATGGCCTCTTTATGAGACTTAACACATTAAAAAAAAGTACCTGGGCAACACAGCTCACTAAAATACATCTTCATCCATGTTACACACTAAAGCAAAGGTTCTATGATATGTTCACTGCGGTGTTATTTGGCTCACATAATAATGCAGCACAATGCACATATGCAGCACATTATGTTGTGTTGCAGCCAGAACACACAGGTAATAATACAACCATAACAAAATTTCACCCATCAGTGATCAAATGATTCCCCTTTAATGAACCATGTTAATAAATGTGCAATGAAATCATCTAAAAATAATAGAGGCAGCAATTTGTTTCTTATAGAGTTCTATATAACAGCTGCAGTGCCGCATCTCCTGATACCAGATGTTTCTAAAGGTTGTTAAAATAATATGGTAAAATGGAAAAATAAAAGAGGCGCTTAACATAAAAAAATCCATCTTGTACAATAATTGCATTTATTTTGGGATCCCCAGCCTAAAACAGAGAATGTTTCAAACTGTAAATGTATAAATAATAGCCCCCAACAAAATGGAACAGTGTATACATAATGCAAAAATTCATCTGGTTCTTGTTGCTAAAAGCGATTTATCTTTTTTCGTTAAATATAGGTTTCAAGTTTTTCAAAGCAAAATATATAAATACAGCAAGATTATCAAGATAATATAAACATTTTGGAATCATTCTTTTAACTGGAGCTCTTGGATATATATATATATATATATATATATATATATATAAATAGGTAGTCCCCAAATTAAGGACATCTGACATACAGACCCCTTCTAGATATGAATGAGGCTTCTCTGCTCACAGTGTGCAGAACAGAGGCTTGATGGGGCCAGTTTACATTACTTGCAGAAGAAATCTTTTGCTAAACACAGCTGAGTTGGAGGTGATCATTTGGAATGAGTTCTTCTGCAACATTTTTAATGACAACATCTTCTGTAACTCTTTAATGACCAAGACAAACTCTGCATTAGTTTCTTTTTGCATGTCAAAGCACAGCTTGCTCCAGAAGTTAATAAATGCCTAGGTTCCAAGTTTTTTTTGCTTTGTGCCTAACAGTGAGGATTTTATACAGTAATTGACGCCATGCTGCCTTACTGTTGGCATGGGGGGTTCTTTTTCTTCTCCAGAAAGGCTGTGTTTGGTTTTAACCCCCCTAGCATTCTAATTCTGTCTGAATTTCCAAACAAAAAACGTTACTTTTTTCGCATAGAAATTTGTTTTACATTGTAGGCCTGTAATTCGTAGGTATAGGTCACAGAAATATGTCCAATATTTAATAAATGTAATTAAAAACTTTGAATAAAAAAAATCTGTTAAAAAATAAATTAATAGTGAAATATGTAATATAACTGTACAGTAGCATGTATAATATATATATATAACAGAATTAAATATTTAAATTATATAAAGATTTCTTTGTATTGGACTCAATGCAGTTATTATGTATTGAATCCAATTCAAAATTGTTTAAATTTCCCGCCGCTCCGCCCACCTGCATCGACGCATGTACCGACCGAGTAACCCCAGAGAACGTCTCCGCACACTCCGGCTGAAGATCGGAGCAAGAAGACGTGTCCCTAGGACCTGCGGTGGCCAGCAGGAGGCCAGGGGATGACAAAGGAACAAGGTGTTTTTTAATCTTTTTAGGGACCCCGAGTGTGACACAGGATCACCGCTTTTTGCATGGAAAAACCACCATGAGTCACACTCTGGATTACCGCTAGGGAGGTTAAACAAATGTCCACTATTATTCCGTCCAAATAACTCCATTCTTGATTCCCCAGTGTTCGAGAAGGCCTGGTCCTTACCTTTATGCAGCATGGAAAATTGTGGTGTTTCCCTGATGGCTAGGGGAAGATATGTTTCACTTTATGTGATCTGCACAGGTTGCTGGATCTCCATGATTGTCTTTCTTCTCCAGTCTTGGAAGCTTTATTAAATCAAGTCCATTGATCGTCCAGTTACTAAAACAATTTAAAATCTGAAAAAATAGTTGAAAAATAGTGATTATTTTTTAAGCTGAAGATGAAGATAACTAAATCTGGAATGGTAATCATGAAGAAGAGATTGAATGAAAACATTGACCATTCTCTTTTCTGTCTATCACCTATCATGGTGGAGAGTTTTGGGAAATTGGCCATTGAGGTTATCATGGGATTGTAGGCTGCTGAGAGCATTGCCATAAGAGTACCTTGGCAGCTATGATATTGCACAGCTCCCGGGATTGCATTGACATCAACCGAACGCAGAACATAATTTGTCACTTTCTATTGAGTTATTACAATATTTTGTGTTGCTAGTATTTTCTGGACATTTTAACAGATTGTGGGATTTTGTGGGGTATGAAAAGTGTTACTAAAATAGCAACATTGTTGCAAACTGGATAAATATAAAACATGCAATCATTAATGACAGTCAAATATTGTCATGGCAACACCTCAGCAAAAAAAAAGCATGAGCTGTCTGTAATTTATGTCAGTATGCTCAACAAGTTGAGTTGGCAGCCTTGTCTGAGACATTATTAATATTTCTGTTTAAGGCCCAATTAAACCTAACATTGTAGGAGATGGATTCTAATAGCAATCAGGTGATATTTGAATACAAACAATGAGAAGCAACGTTGTGGCCAGAATACAGGTTTTATGCACCAAATGTGCTTGTACGCTGCACTACAGCTATTTCCTCTTAACTTTGAACAAAGCCAGTGGGCAAATCCTAAATATGACACCCAACGTAAGAAGAAAAAAACATGCCAGACTACATTTACTAGAGCCCCATTCAGAAAAAAAGAGCTTTGATTCATTATTCATATTGAATCATATGAATGATTCATACTTTGAACTTCAGGCAGATATAATCAGAAATAAATGCAGCTCTGCTATCCGTAATCATTAAACACATTTTTAAATAAAGGAATATACACATCTGAATTTCAGTCGCGCTGGCAGAGACTCGTCAAGGTCTATTGCTAAAATAAAGTTGTAGCTTTTTCATGGTGTTTACCAGGTGTCGGGGTCTGCTGACACAGCATGTCTCATGTATGTGCTGTCATTGCCCCCCATAGTCCCAGCCAATCGGCACAAAGCAAGAAGAATGAGTGTGCGGCTCTGCTCATGTGCTAACAAGGAACGTGCTGGTAGGAATACAGAACAAAGTGAGCTAAAGGTGAGCTAATTTGCAGCATTTTCAGTTGGCCACATCAAACCATCCCATAAGTAACCAGATTTGAATGCAGCTGTAGTGTGAAGATTTCAACAGCAACTTGTCACTTTTGCGAACAACAATAAAATCTGCTACAGCCCTCTGCACATACTGGGCCTGATTTATTAAAGTTCTCCAAGGCTGGGGAGAATAAACTTTCATCAGTGAAGCTGGGTGATCCAGCAAACCTGGAATAGATTTCTTAAAAGTAATTTGCTATTTGTTGGTAAGTGTTTTTAATCCTGCACCAGATAAATTCCAGGTTTGCTGGATCACCCAGCTTCTCCAATGAAAACGTATTCTCTCCAGCCTTAGAGAACTTTAATAAATCAGGCCCAATGCTCCTATCTGGTCCCATTCACTTGAAAAGGAGTGAATGGGACTACGGCTGAGCCCACTGCAAAACCGTGCGGCTCACTGTGCATGTGAAGTGGCCCTTTTATGATATATACTGTATATATATGATATATATATATATATATTTATATATATGATATATATATATATATATATATATAT
>NC_092862.1:135227240-135228297 GCF_032062135.1 Pyxicephalus adspersus
TTTTTTTTTTTTAATTAAAAATCTGTCTGAATTTCAGTTTTGGTAATCTTGATCCTCGACTGATACCTAGCGCACAATAATGGTTAGCACGACTTGACCCCTCGTGTTTTATAAACTTGTCCATCATCTTTTTAGAATATTTTTGATCCTTAACACAAAGAAGAAAAAAAAAATCAGTGTATTTGCTGCCTGTCAGATCTGGACTAATGCAGGAATAAGACGAGGCTGCTGTCTGAAAAGTATCATTCTATTTTAGGGATACATTTACATGTTCTCAGTTTGCACTTGGACACTTTTCTTTTGCCGCTGTTTGCCCTGAAATAATATCTGATGACAGCTTATTCATGGCTTGTCTTCCAATATTACACCAATTTACGCTTGTATTCTTATTTTTTTGTAGATTGAATGCAGTTCTATTTTAAATTGTGTTTGTCATGTAAAGCCAGTGAGATTAAAGTGCAACTCCAGCTAAATGGCTAAGTGCCCAGAAGAAGTGCAAATTATCTATTACATTTATTACCATATAGGTTTATTCCCACTCGTATGTTAGGATAATGCTTGTGTTTTCATTTATTTTTAGTGGCACCTCAAACACACCTATGAACGCACTACAGCAATACAAGGCACAGAGTAACAAACATAAGCTTATCAGACTCTGGCTTCCAGGACAGAGGCAAGACTTGCAGACAGGGTTGGATTTCCTTACAGAGCCACCTACACTTGGTGCATGGTCACCAGAGGCAGCATTTGAGCCTTTGGCTTTGCCTTCACCATTCCCAGCTGCCTCATTTGCCCTCTCTGACTCATCTTGGGACCCCATGCCCATCATGGAGCTCTTATCTTCTCTCTACAGTCTTACAAAGGAAGGAAGAGGGCCAACCATTGCTTTGAGGACCTACTGCTGCCCATTTCAGAAAAGAATAGACTCTAATAAACTTTCAACCTTATTTTCCTTAGAAATGTAATTTCACCTGCCTCGCACACTCATCTGCAATGTGATATTGTGAGAGAGATTGGGCGATTAGGCATAAAATGAGGACAGTGCCAGCCAAAGAAG
>NC_092862.1:135229201-135232468 GCF_032062135.1 Pyxicephalus adspersus
ACATTTAGGAGTCTGTCCTACTTTTATTGCATTGAAGTTTATCTTTTGTTCTTTAAAGACGGTTGATCATTAAAACATTCAGTTCTCTAGAAAGTAACAGTCTCCCATTTATGAAATAATACATAAAGCCTTTCCTGTGGGGTCTGCCACCTTCATTTGTAGTTGACCTTCTTGCTGTAATGAGGATGACGGCAAAGTCTTGCTTGCTAGATTGTTATTCAAGGGTTCTTCCTGGTAGAAGCAGATTATAATGTGGACTGAAATGATAAGCTTGCCGGAGAAAAGCTGGAAATGGAAGATTTCTTCCTGCTCTGAGACTACATATGTAAATGATGTGATGATCCAAATTGTAAAAATATACAGCGTTGTATTTATAAGGCACAAAGACGCTTTGTGCTGTATCTGAATGCCCAAATAAATTAGATCAAAACCCAATCACTAAATTTTCTAAATGTAATTTCAGAAGTTAGTAGTTGCCCAAGTGAAGCCAAAACAATGCAAATTTACAAAGTGATCGTGTTTATTAGTGTAATTTATAATGACTGGTGCACACAGAGAGTCAGGATTGGTATGGTTACCCTATAGATCAGTGTTTCTCAACCTTTATAACATGTGGGAACACCTTGAAATAATTTTCTGGTCTTTAGGAAACCCCTTCTTTAATTACTACATCCACAGCTCACAGTATATTAGAGTGATGGTAAGGGGGAAGAATGCCATTGGGAAGGCTACCACAAATATGCAAAAAAATCATTGGTACATAGTAAACCGACCTGAGAGCCCCAAATTGATTGTTGCCCAAGGAACCCCTAGAAACTTCTGGAGGAATCATGGTTGAGAAACACTGCCGTAGAAAATGAATGGCACCACATGGGAGTGGCTGATGACTGCCTGCTGATCATTTGTTCACGTATGAACCTGGTGCTGGCGGCTGTTATCTGACGGCTGCCATCAAGGAAATGCCTGGAGTCAGTATGCAAACTTATCATCAGTCCAAATTTCAAGAATCCGTTTATTGGCTTCTATTTTTGCAGACTTAGGACTCATTGGACTAGTTGTATTAAAGCCCTCCAGGACTGGAGAAGATTGATCATCCAGATTTTCCCCTGACAGTCTAACAACCTGGAATGGATCTGGTCGGGGACTGAAAACATTTGCCAGCTAATAGCAAAAGATTTTAGGTACATCCATTCCATGTTTGCTAGATCACCCAGGTTCTCTCATGTTATTTTATCTTTTCCGGTCTTGGAGAACCTTATTGAATCAGGTCCAAATAATTTTTGTTTTCTGAGGTCTTACAATTGCTAACCATTTATTTCTTCATTAATAAACTGGCGATCGTTACTATTTACCTGTCATTTAACTACTACTACCAACATTTTAAGGGACAATGACATCATACATACATAGCGACATTGGTAATCAGTGGTATTTGTTTCAAACACCCCGACACCCTGACACTTTTGCTGCAATATTAAGGTTTCAAAGGTAGTGATAAATGAAATTGAATGGGCTGTGTATGCCACTTGGCTATCAAATGAATGGAACTTCTGAACAGTTAGGGCAGTGTTTCTCAACCAAGGTTTAGTAGGACCATAGGTTTCTTCCAAGGGTAGCTGGGGTTCCTTAAGCAGTGAACAACTTGTGCCTTTCAGGTTAGTTACCTCTGACACCAGTGATCTATTTAGTTATCTGTAAGAGTTTAATTCTTCCCACTGGCCAACTAAGTAAGAGGCATTTATCCCATTACCAACAGGCCAATGCACCATTAATTGGTACATTGGTCAAAAACATTGGCATGGGTTACCTGCAACCTGAAAGTTTTTTCAGTTGCACCATGTTGACAAAGATGAGAAGGCTGGTTTAGAGTAATTTTAACATAGCAGTCAAAGCAATGGTCTCCACCACACAAAATGTGTTATTGGATCACCACTTTTTTGTAAATATATCCCTCAGTTATATTAGATGCATATTAGGGCCTTAAGGGCCCATTTACACTTATGCACGTTTTAATAGCCTCCCAATGTGAAACTACAGTCGTGGCGAATGCATCTGGAATTTAGTCCACAATAATGCAAATCCCATGCTATAAATTGGAAACTTAGCAGACAGCATAACTTATTCCCGCTACATTGAAAAGTTTTGGCCGAAGTTGGGATTTTAGTTAGAATCAGCCAGAATTGGTTAGCGGTGGTTGCGTCCGTTTCTCTTTATGACCTTGTAAAGCTCCTATTTGAGATCCTGTAAAATTCTGCTGCAAAGTACACGAAAATCTCCACTGCTGAGATAAATGGCAAGCTGCTTTTTCTTCTGTTAGTTTATCATTCTCCCGGCAACATTATAGCCATTGCCATCATTACATGCAGCGTCCTGCAAAGATAATCATGTTTTTTTGTTCGGCACTTAGCTGCACTCTCTGAACTTCTGATTTGTTTCAGAATTACAGGTGTGCTGGGAGTACTCCCTCTGACTGTTCATGGCCGCTTTTCAAAGCCATGTTTCTTTTTTTTCCCTTAATGTGCCCCTCAATTAGAATGTTTTTGTAGCTTGGTTGTCAGCTGCTGTATAATTAAGTTATAACCTGTTACTATGTGCATGTCACATTGAACAC
Source organism: Pyxicephalus adspersus (assembly GCF_032062135.1). NCBI lineage: Eukaryota > Metazoa > Chordata > Amphibia > Anura > Pyxicephalidae > Pyxicephalus > Pyxicephalus adspersus. The sequence continues at coordinate 135,231,813 of NC_092862.1, forward strand.
AATAATGGAAGATAAAATGATAACAAGCAATGTATTTTTTAAAATGGTAAAATGTAGTTTAACTATTGTCAACCAGTCATTTTTTTTAGATGACAGAATGCTGAGAATGAAAGGGAAAGGAGGAATAGGGCCAGATCTACACTTTTTTTCTCCCCTAGGCCCTCTAATTTGTTTTGCCCAAGCACCTTAAACGCACATAACATGTGGAACAAAAACTATTTTCCAAAACAGACAATATTATAAGCAAATTATTCGAATTACGGTGGTAAAAGATTAGCACACTTTGCAGCACTGGGTCCCAGGTTCGAATCTCAGACAGGACACTATCTGCATGGAGTTTGCAGGTTCTCCTCGTGTTTGCGTGGGTTTCCCCTGAGTTTCCCCTGGGTACTTCCCCTCAAAATTGACCTTAGACTGTATTAAAGATAAATGACTATGGTAGGGACATTAGATTGTAAGCCCCTTTGAGGGACATCTAGTGACATATAATGGAGTTTGTAAAGCGCTGCGTAATATGTTGGTGCTATATAAATACTGTGTAATAATAATAATAATTACAAGCATAATAAACTAAAGGTGTTTAACCACCTGAGCGTTACACTGAGGTCTAGATTTCTGTACCAAAAGTGATCCACTGTTTTTCATGAAATTTTTTT
>NC_092862.1:135233185-135255955 GCF_032062135.1 Pyxicephalus adspersus
GAACACGACGCTGGATGAGCACAGCGGGACCAGGTAAGTAAGGATGGGAAAAAACTCGGGGTTAACCATCCTAGCCATTTTTTTTTTGCCCGTACGAAGGTCGGGCTTAACGGCTAGGAGGTTAATGAAGTATGCACAAAATACAATCCATGATGCACCTGTAAGTGGCACACAAATTGTTGCTGCACAGGTGTGTGGCTCTGATATGAGGAAGCAAACCCCTGCCTCTACCAAGATAGGCATCTCCATAAAGACACGCAATGCAGAACAAAGAAAGATGAGTCAATAATAGGGAAAGGATTAGCTGTATAAAATTTTGTATTTGTTTTGCTTGATAATTATATTGTACAATGTATGAACTATGTATGTATTTACGTTACCTGCTATTGTCTATATTGTACTTTGAACAGTGCTAAGAAAAGACGATAGTGCTAAATAAATATATATATACATGGATGAGTTACAGTTCCATTCATGGACATTGGTCCTAAATTGGGGCAGGGTCTACTCCTCTTGTGTCTGTCTGTCATTTGCAACCCCTATTTAATGTTCAGCTCTGCATAATATGTTGGCTATATTAACACTATTTATTAATAAAAATATTTATAATAATAATAATAAAAATATTATTAATATTAATAAAAATATTAATAATATTAATAAAAATAATATTAATAATAATAATAATAATAAAAATAATAATATTAAATTGGTAATCTCCAAACTTACCAATGAACCATTGTGAATGGTGGAGTGCTGCTGCTAAATGTGGTGAATGCACATTATGAGAACATTTTGTATTGTTTGTAAGCCCATTCAAAAAAAAAAAAAAAAAAAAAAATAAAGCAACTGACAACATAATAAACCAGAATTGTAATCATCACTAGATCACCTAAATGTCTGCATAAAAACTTGTTTTTTTCAAGTATGTTTCACATTCTTACACGCACAAATGAACACTTCTAATGCATGATAATGCATCTTTTCTCTGCAGCTTTAATAATATCTTGAGAAACAGTTTTTCCGATATTTTATAAATAAAAAGTGCAAAATATTTATTGATTTGAATGGACCATGGACTGCGTTCACTTCACCTCTCCCCCTGCCTGTTAATGGTTGTTGCTATAAGTAAAGGAAGGAACTTTGTTGAAGGATGATTAAATTAACCTCTAGGAATTCCTTGTGGCTCTGTAAGCAATTTTATTTTTAGTTTAAATATTTGTTGCTGTGTCAATAAAAAAAATAAAAATATATGCTGATGAAGTAATTTAGATGAATTATGGTTTCATGTATGTAGGTCTGTATCATTCTTGATGAAGCAGACCTTCTAGTCTGTGAAACGCGTTTAGGTTCCTTTAGGGACTAAACCCTTGTGAAACAAATGCTAGAGTATATGGAATTGATATTATTATGTTTTAAATATTGAATTTTTAGATGTTTAAAATAAAGTTTGCTGGCATTTTATGGAACTGACGTGTATTCAATTATGGTAATATGTATGTCTGAAAAGTTTGTTCATTTGTTTTTTGGTTATGTATAAAACAAAAAGCTATTCACTTCAATTATTAAAAAGCAGCATTCAGATCTTGTGTATGTGGATTTAGGAAGCCAACAAACTATTCCCCTTCCCTTTTATGTACATACATTGTCGTAATTGCAAAATGTAGACCTGAAGTCATAAATGCAGCTCGCACTACAAAGCAAGCTGATATATAGGCCCTGATTTATAAAAAAGCTCTCCAAGGCTGGAGAGAATATACTTTCATCAGTGAAACTGGGTGATCCAGCAAACCTGGAATGGATCTGGTCCAGGATTCAAAACATTTCAAAACATAAAAATTCATTCCATGTTTTCTGGATCAACCAGCCTCACTTCTGAAAGTGTATTCTCTCCAGCCTTGGAGAGCTTTCATAAATCAGGCATATGGTACTTTTTGGGCCATTGGCAGGAGCCCTACATTCTAGCTGGATTTTGTCCTTAAATAAAAGATGCTTCCTTATCACTGACATATTACCAATGTCCTATAACACCACCCCATCCATTTTAACCATAGCAAAAAACCTGATTTTACCCTAAAGCTGCAGTCATTTCATATAGATACATAGTCAAGTTGAAAAAAACACAAAAGTCTAATGAGTTCAGCCACAAGTGAAATAAACATGCATAATAATAATATTAATAATAATAATAATGATAATAACATGCTAGGAAACCAACATATTCTAATAATATACACAATATTGATCCGGAGGAAGGCGAAAAAAAACTTTAATTGCCTGAGTCTTCTCTTTTCTTTAAGAACAGGAGTGGTCCTTTGGGTGATTTGTGGACATTTGAAGATGTGAACATTTTCTAATGGCTTTAAAGGGTTCTCAGCAGTAATGCCAGCCTAGGGGAACAGTAGGGCACTGTGCGCCAATTTCCAGAACTTTATCGGACCTCCCCCTTCCCCAGAAATCGTGCTGGCAAGGGATCTGGTTGGAATCGGTGACTTATCTTCCAGTTCAAGGTAAGAAAAATGGGGGGTTAAAGGGGGCAGAAGGGGGTTAATATTTGCCCAGAGATGGGCTCTAATGATAGCATAGAAATCATTTCCATTGTTTTGATGCCACTGTATCTTTTTACTGTAACGCAACCATTTTTTTAACTTTTACTTTCCTCGGCATGATAAATGAGCCCATTAGTATTTAAATTACCTTGCCAAGGGGCACACTGTTTTTCAGGAGTACTGTAGCTGTGCAGAGTGCCTTACATGAGGGAGGATTTCCATATTGCCACCTTTCTAATGCAAGCAGAAAAAAATGGCCGTTTCAATTTTCCTCTTATGAAGGATGGAAATGGCATATTCACTGAATGACAATGGAAACCGCAAATGTGTATGTGATAAAAGACTGACATTAACTTTACTGGCTGCTGCTGTATTCTACAGAAGGGGAAATATTTGTTTTGTATGTATATCCCCCATCCCAAAAACATCATCTGTAATGCACACACCTGTTCCTGATGCCATCAGCCCTTATCTAGCAAAAGATAAGAAGGACTGAGCCATATTTGTTCGGGCATTATCAAGGTTGAGGATCCACTTCCTGGGTTGAGATGTTTCTCAGATGTGGCAGAAATTATGGAAATTATTAAAAATATATATATAGTATTTCTGTAAATTGCACCACATCAGAATTTATTCATGCAGACCTGCAAAGCAACAAAGAGGACCATTCAACATAACGCTGCTATCACAGAATATAGAAGCTTCTATTGTACATACTTCCTTAGAAAATATTCACTATGTCAAACTTTTCTTTATTTATCTATCATTAGGAGAAAAGGTGATAGGGATTCTGAATTTTTTAGTTGTCACTCAGCTGGTTGTTTGCTTTGCCAACTGTTTGATCAATGGTGGGACCGCTGCCTGCACCACGGCCACACTGGCTCTTGGATGGTTGATAATGGACACAGCAGGAAGGGTACTCATTGGTATTGTGTTGGTCGAATATCTCACTATTTAATTCGACAGCTATTCAATGGAATAGATAGATATTGTTCGGGTCATCGAATGCCAAATTTTAACACTATTAAAGTCAAAGGTGGGAGAATTCGGGTTATTTTTAGGGACTGTGAAGAACTGCAAGAGCAATCGGGAGCAGAGCTGACAGCTCCACTCTCCTCATTGCTCTTGCAGCCCTTTACTAGTTGTACGTGTTCTTGGATAGAGTTTCTCTATCCAAGAACACAGGGAGTCCTAGAGAACACTAGGGAGTTAGGGAGCACTGGAGGTTTTGAATGGGGAGACTTGTCCCCATTTAACCTCTAGTGCCACGGATCGCACACTGTCCGCATTGAACCTTGGCCGCATTCATTGAGAAGATCCCCGGGGGGCTAGAGGCTAAATGAGGACACGTTTCCCTATTCATTCACCTCTAGTGCTCTGTGATTGGCTGGGGAAAGGAAAATCCTGATTAGGCTTGAGCTGTCAGCTGTCATCAGGGTTTACTTTTCCTCAGCCAATCACAAAGCACTAGAGGTGATTAATGGGGTGACTTGTCCTCATTTAACCTCTAGTGCCTGGGGATCCCACACTGACAGGAGGATTCCCAAGGCTGTGCAGCCGTGGGAATCATCCTGTCATTGTGGGATAACCTGTAAAAAAAAAAGTTACCGTATTTTCCGGTGTATAGGGCGACTGGGCGTATAAGACGACCCCCCACTCTAACCAATCATTTGGGGGTCGTGTTATATGCCCATTATTGTACTGTTCCTTCTGCCTGTCAGATCTCACTATTGTGAGAGAACTGAGAGGCAGAAAGAACTGTACACTACTAGTTCTAAGTAATGAATGGGCACGTTCCTTTAATGAATGGGCGTGTTCCAGTGAAGAGCCAATCCAGGCTCTCCACTGGAGAGCCAATCCAGGCTCACGTCCTGCTTTTCAGCTTACACGAGTCCTGCTGTGAAGCAACGCGAGCCTGCCCAGGAGGACTCGTGTAAGCTGAAAAGCAGGAAGACAGAAGGAGGCACAAGAGGACTCGCAGGGACGCCAGACCAGAGAGGGGACTCGCGGGGACACCGGGCGCTGCAGGTAAGTATTGGTACCCGGCGTACAAGACGACCCCTGACTTTGTCATAGATTTTTCGGGGTTAAAAAGTCGTCTTGTCTGCCGGAAAATACGGTAGTTACATAAATCACACAATTCAATAAAATACTTGGGTCTATCCGAATTGAAACTGCCCTCTTCGAGTTGAATAGAAGGAAAACCCGAATTCGAACACCAACACTACTCATTGGCTAGTGAGTGTTATGGGCAGTACCGCCCCCGATAACCATAAGCCAAATGAAGTGCTGCCCGCTATGTAGCAATATGCCATTGGAACATTGCAGTCTGCTCAAAGGTTTACTGAAAAGAGTTCACAAATGACATTCACCAAGCCCATATTAAACATACCCAAGGCACGCTGGCCCATCATTAGTGAACACTTACTTTTAAACATATAGGCAGAGATGATTTGGAGGAGGATGAGATCTATATAGAAAAGTAGCCCATATAGTATATTTCGGGACGGAAGAAAGAGAAGGAGAGATGGAAGAAGGGAAAGAAAGAAGAAGGAAAAAGAAAAGGAAACAATGAAGGAAGAAAATTAGAGAGGTAAGAAAGAAGGGAGGAGAGGTAAGGAAGAGAAAGGAAGGTAGAAAGAAAAGAACAAAACAGGGAAGGAAGAAAGGGAAAGAGAGAAGGAAGAAGAGATGAACAAACTGGAAAAAGGGAAAGGAGGCATGGAAGAAGAGAGAAAAGGAAATGAAGACTGGGAGGTAAAGAAGGAAGGAAAGGCGGAAGCAAGGAAAAGAGGTAAGGAAGCAAGGAAGGGAGAGAGGAAAAAGGAAGGAAACGATGGAAGGAAAGAGGAGAGGAAAGGACAGGAAGAGAAGAAAGGAAGGGAGGCAGAAAGAGAACAGGAGAGGAAGAAAACATGGAAAGAAAGGAAGGAGCAAAAAATAGAGGGATGGAAGGAAAAGAAAAAAGAAAACAAGGAAGGAAAGATGTGACTGAGGGAAGGAAATGAGGGAAGGGAAAAGAGAGGGGAGGACAGGACAGGAAGAGAAGAAAGGAAGGAAAATAGGATGAGGAGGGGAAAAGAAACAAGGAACGCCATTGGGGAGGGATAGAAGAAGAGATCAGAGGAAAAGAAGGGATGGAAGGAAGGAAGAAAGGGATGGAAGGAAGGAAGAAAGGAAGAGAAGGAAGGAAGAAAAAAAATCTTGCTTTACCTTTAAACTGTTTTAAATTCATTTCCATTTTCATTAAAAAACAGCTGCAGCATTTACAATGTAGTAATCGTTTGATTGGTACAATTTTCTAACCTGTAACAACTGTGATATATTTTCTTCATCTACATAAGGTCATATTTTCCCTCCTCTAAGAGAAGCTGAATGGAGACCTTTCCAAACAGTGTTGGTGTAGAGATATTGCTAAGCAGTTGACCTTGACTTCCTGGAAGACAGATTAAACCGCAGTCTGCTCACCAAATGCTTTTAGCTTCATCCTTACACCCTCTCCATCCCTGTCTAAGTTTTTAATTGATCTCCTGAATCATTAGTGAATTAGTGCAACCTAATGGCACTTAGAAAGATGAACAGCAGTTTAGTGTTTCAAACCTATGGGAAGCGGGTTGTACATCTCTGTCTCTCTCCTCTCAAAAATAGAAGCCGACCAAGGACAATGCTTTAAAAAAAATCATCACTAGCAACAATTTCATCTGTAATTAATGAACACAAGCAAGGCAAACAAAAAAACGACAACGGGCATTAGGCATTGAACTGCCATCGATAATAATAAACCTGTATTTTAAAAAGATGGCACAAATTGTTTGAAGTTTAATTTGTAATCCGCAGCTAAGATAAGTTTTCTTCAATAATTAATCTAGCAGGGCCAGACGGTAATATGATACAGAGGCAATGTAGGTGATTAACCAATAGAAGAAAATGTTTTATGCGATAAATGAAGGTAGCAGTTTGACATTTCAAATTAAATGAAAACAATTTAACGGTTACCATTTTTATTGCTATGTGGTCGCATTGGCACTTGCTGCTGAAATTAAATAGAGAAGTGTTTGTTAATAAACAAAATAATTGGTGGGAGGGAATATGAGGCCCATATTTGGCATTTCGGTGGGTGATATTTAATGTGATTAAAGAACAATTAATTCTTTATTTGAGAAGTAATTTAACAGTTTTTTTATGCCTATCTTGCTGATAAGGTGTAAGGGAAACTATAGTATGGGTTAGGTAAGTACATAATATTATTGCATTTTTCTAGAAGACTTTCTTCCCATATTTGTATTACTGTAATTTACAAACAACTTTGTAAACAATATGCTATGTTAACACCTGACATCAAACTATATATATGTGGGCCCTATAGGTTAGTGATAGGTCCAATTAATGCTGTAGCATACCAACAAGTTTCAGACCATTGAGTGTTTCCAACCTTTTAGCAAGAGCTTTTTCTGTCCCGTTATGACCTTTTCACAAACCCAGCTCCATAAACACATGTTCTGGTGTTGAGGAACTCCAGTGACCTGCATAGACCCTTGACCTTAATCCTAATAGACATCTTTGGAATTGGAACACGTATTGTAAATCAGGTCTTATCATCTCACACCTAGCCTCCAATCCCACACATGCTCTTTGGGGAAAAGGAACACAAATTCCAATGTACAAACTCTAAAATCATATGAAAAGCCTTCTCAGAAGAGCAAAGTCTTTTATAGTTGGTGAAGGGCCACTGTATACTCATGTCCATCTTTTGGAATGGGCTTTAAAAAGATGGAAATAGGTGTTTACAAGTGTTAAGTTATATAGTGTACATTCTCCATCTTATAGTTTTACTCCATGTAATGTGACCAGCATCCCTACTTGAAGTAAGAATCATCATTATAATAAGTAAACCAGGACTGATGTTGTACAGTAGATACTATACCAAGGCTGGCAATTCCCCATCCCTAGATTGCCATGTAAGCCTCCTGAAAAAGTTTTTGGTATTGGACCCTCACTATGTTAAAACTTCTACTACAAAACAGTACTCAGTACTCAGCTTCTGTTTGGCCAACTGCCATGTTCTGCTGCATGGGGGATTGCAAAGCCGTATTAGAATATTGGTATTTCCAAAGGATACAACAGACACTATGGGTCTTTATTATCAAGGTTCTCCACGACTGGAGAACGTAGAATATCATGGGAGAAAACCTAGAATGGATTACTTAAAAATCATTGATTAGCGGGCAAATATTTACAATCCTGGACCAGATGCATTCCAGGTTTGCTGTATCATCTAGGCTAGGATCTCCCCATTTATGGAGGGCTTTAAAACATCAGAGCCAGATTTGTTTCTGTGGCTCTCTGTCCTCTGGGACACATACAATGCATTGAAAATACTATTACAACAGTCACATGGTGAACTAAATAAGAAACAAATTACTATTCATCGCTTCATATTAGGACATGGTTTTACACGTAAAAAGCTAAGGGCTATATAATACCTTGCCAGTGGCAAAATCACAAGGAGCATAGTCACTAAAAATCCATGAAATTAGAATCAGGTGTTCCAGATTAGTTACCAATAATAGGAACCTGTCTAGGAAGTATAGTGGTGGAACCTGTGTTATTCAAATCTCAGGTATGTAGTCAACATACCAAATCAAATGAACTCTCCAAAGACCTTGGAAAGAAGGCTGTGGATGCTCACAGATATGTGAAAAAGTAGGTTCACCTCATGGAAATTGTTGATTTTTTTTTATTTGCACATGCAGCAGATCCCTATTCAAACAGATGCAAGTGATATATGTGAAAAAAGGTTGGGACAACATGCTTGCAGATACATGAAAAGCAAAAGTGTTCATGGGATTTTAAAGGCAGTTTAGCACACATAACATAATGTCTGAAATATAAAAACAATCTTTTGTTAAGTACAAATAGAGTGTATAAAAAACGGGAATAGGAAAACCCATACAAAAACTCAATACATAACACCAGATGAATATCTATATCATTGATATATTATGATAAATTCTGATTATCCAACGTGTTTTGCAGACATGATCCACTTCATCAGGGATTATACATGTACAGAACAGCAATGAATAGAACACAAAAAAAGTATAATGTTGAGTGTAACTGAGCCTGGCATGGGATGCAAGTATGGGGAGTGTGAGAACCCCCTCCAGCAGTGAAAAAAAAAAGACATTTAAACCAGGACCAATAGATGTTTCCAATAAGTGTAAGTGTTACTCTTCTATATCCAGTAGGTCTCGCTGAGGAGTAATCGGCAAATTCGGTAGTAAAAGAAAACATTGAGGTCAAGAAATGAGGGTCAGTTCTTCAGCTGCCGAAGTAGGACCCATGAAGAGATCCAACATTTGCTTTTCATGTATCTGACATTTTAGGGATGTTGGCAGTGCTAATTCATTAGCTTGAGTTCAGACAACCCAGTAGCTATATACAACATGCTTGCAGTTTGTATTCAATCTGTCCTAAAACGGATCAACATAACCATCCTAAGCGCATCAACAAATCCTTAACCTATAAAGAAGAAATGGAGAGTTATGGACTGACCTAGTCAATTACTTAATTCAATTCTTTGAAATGGTTAGTTTATTGAAAGAAAACAACATATGTCTTGTAAGTTAGGGAATTTTGTATGATGGTAAAAATTTTATTGTCAATGCAAGACACTGGTGGGAAGTAATCCTACAAGATGTAATTTTTGCTTACAAGTTTATGGGGCCAAGGGCGTGCTTACTTTTTCCACAAAACATTATTACATTTATTGATATTTTTGTTTAATAAGTTATAAAAATGGTAAACGTCCTTTTGTTTTTACTGAGATATATTTCACTGTTTTGGATCTCATATCTATTGTTAACATGTTTCCACAACGTAAACATACTTCTGTAAGGTGTGAAAAAATCCAATAAAGAGTAGCATTTCCTAAAAGACTTGGGCTGTGCAGCTGAATGCCCAGTAAATGTTGGGGTAAGTCAACAGAAAGAAAGAGTGTGACAGAAAAGGCCATTGAAGGACTAGAATGATTTAGGTGCCATGACTGTAGATCCAGGTGTGACCTAGACAGGTGTGGCTGAGAGTTCTATTAGGCTCGTATTTGAGCACTGAGGGAGGCTTTTGGGGAGCCCAAAAATGGGAAGATGTCTTATAAAAACCAAAGAGAGTGAGAGAATCTTAGCCTTGAGTGGTAAAATTTTAAAAGGCTGATTAATAATTGTGCAGTGGTGTAAAACTCCAGATGAGGGTTTAGCACACAAGGGGCGGGCATTATTGTGTGACCATGTTCTCCATGTAAAATAATTTGTATTTGTATAATTGTATTGTTTTGCTAACAAACATACCCATGAAGCCCTGGCTGAAAAAAATTACTAAAATGGACTCACTTTCTAGAATGTATATGATCGATGATTGGGAGTTCTAAAAACCAGATTGTTGTACTTCTGTTTCTTCTATTGGTTCTTTTCCCCATTTCCAGGAGATGTTAACACGTAAAGGACTTTCAGAAGTATCCCAAACAGCCTTACCAAACTGTTTGACTAACAAGAGTATTTACAAAGCTATTTTCAATGCAGGGTGACAATACAGGCAAGTTTCTGGACAAGGATCTCCCTGGCTGGATCATCAAGAAATATTTCATTGAAAGACAGATTCAAAAGTGTTCAATTAAATGACATTAACATGGTAACGCTTATATGAGCTTTTGTTTATAGCTGCTTTAAGAGTTGTGAAATACTAAATATTATCTCAAAACTCAAGATATTAAATTTTTTCACATCCCAGAACTCTACATTACACTGACAACATTACCAGTATGCTAAAACAAAAAGAACATATTTTATAAGCCAAAGTTCAGCTGTAGACTGCAATAACATATTTATTTACACTGGGTATGGCCAGACTAAGCTCAGCTCTAATGCAATGTACAGTAATGCGAGAGAGCATAGTTCACTATGAATGTACGTGTGAAATGGTAATGATATCCTTCTAAGTATTATTTAGCTAGTTCTTAACATAGTTTATGAGACAATGTATCTCTTAGTGAAAATCATAAAGCTGTTATAGGCTTTGAACATTTAAATGTAAAAGAGACAAGGTCACATTCTAAGTGCTTTCCAAGTAAGCATGAATTTAAGGATAATATCTATGTATCTCACACCTTTACACATTTTCTATATTATGCAATGATCCTATAGTTTATTTGTCTTTGATAGAATATGTAAAGAATATGTAAAGTCTAAAAGTGAACTTATACTTAAGTGAAAGTAATGTTATAGTTCAGACCTTAGCCTTGTACTTTTATCTGTTTTTACCTACTCCCTTGGTAATTACATCTTCTCCTTTGGCCTACAATTCCATTTGGAGATGACACACAAATTTACCCATCCTGCTTCACTCGTCTTTTTGTCCAGGATAAGGTTTCATTCTGATCATGGCTGGCTGCCAGGTATAAAAAACTCAACTTAGATAAAACCAAACTCATCATCTTTCCCCCTTTATATAAAACACAGTTTGAGAAATATCCAAAGGCACATAGTAGTGGGATCACCATTGACTGTGAACTTTGTTCCCTACATCTAGAACATCTCTATGTCTAAGTGGCCTATTGAACCTCTGCAACATCTTCAAAAAATGCTCCTTAGCATCCAGACACCACCAAACACCTGATGCACACTCCTATTATAGCTTGCCTTGACAATCTCTGGTATTTTTTTATCTAGACTCTCATTTAAACAATCCATCCTGAATGCTGCAGCTAAACTTATCTATCAACACACTCTGTGCAGACGTACTTCAGGCTTCATTTCCATTTCAGGGAGCTCTTCTCACTTTTCCACAAAAATTCCAAGGTTTTCCTTTGTAGGGGAATCCCAAGTATAAGAAAAACACAACATTTCACCTTCTGTCTTGTCCTCTGGGTCTTACATAGTGTTGGTCGAATATCTCACTATTTGATTCGTCAGCTATTCGATCGAATAGTGAGATATTGTGCGGGGGATTGAATGCAGAATTCGGACACCGTTAAAGTAAATGGTGGGAGAATTTGGGTTAATTAACCTCAAGGGCCCAGAGGATCGCACACTCTTCCCATTGATTGCAACTACGGCTCCAATCATTGATGAGTTCAGTCTGCGATCCCCAGGGCACTAGAGGTTAATTAACCTCTAGTGCCCCAGGGATAGTAGTGCCAGGGCTGCAATCATTGAGAAAATGCCTGGCACTAGAGGTCTCTGATTGGCCCGAACTCTCCCCATTCAAAACCTCTAGTGCTCTAATATAAGTATCTCCTACTATATAACACACTTTCCAGCACAGTAATATGATACAATTGTTACATTTTTCTCGCAGTGGATAAAAGAAAAAGGTAACAAATGTATTATAATATTACTGTGCTGTAAAGTGTGTTACTGAGTAAGAGATATCATATTATTGTAGGATAACCTGTAAAAAAAAAAAAAAAAGTAAATAAACATAAACACTCAATAAATTAATTTTACATTAATTTTAATTTTGTAACACTTTTTTTACATTTTTTTTAATCAGAATTTTTGCCGTCCAATCTCGTTTTTTTTCGGGTTGGGTCTTTACGAATTCGAAGTCATATTTGGGTCGAATATAAGGACAACCCAAATTCGAACACCAACACTAGTCCTAAAGACCTCAATTCACTCAACCTTTCTGCTTGAGCGACAACTTGCCTCAGACAGAAACATCAATCTCAGTCTCAAAGACAGGTCCCTCTTTTATTTCAATGGCCAAATGCTTTGGAGCCGTTGCCAATTTCTGGCCTGGAAAAGAGTTGGAATGCTGGGCCCATCCATTCCTTCAAGGACACTCCGGGCCTGGATCCCAAATGGAATGCAGCATATCTGCAGCAACATAGTTACACATGGTCATGCCCAGGCCCTTTAATCCTCCTTCCAGGAGAAACTGAAGCATATGATGCCAAATATCCCCTGTATTTGGCATCACATGTTCTGTCTACTACAATATATATATTTCTTTATTTAATGTAGGGAACAATGCTGCCATTATCATGGTTGCTTTTAACATCACTTAAGGACTACCAATGTCCGGAGCATCATGTGACAGCAGTCTTTGCTTTGTCAATGCAATTGCATGATATATATTGTTTTTGTATTTTGTAGTTACACTTTAAAGTATAATTCAAGTTTCACAAAAAAAGTTTACAAATATATTTATCCCAATAATCTGTAAAAATGCTACCTTAACCACCTGGCCGGTAAACCCGACCTTGGTTAGGGGTAATAACACTTGCAAAAATCGTTAAACCCGAACTTTTGTAAGGTGGTTAAACAAACGTTGTATTGCAATCCGATTGTCATACATTGTATGACAATCGGATTACAATTGTAAGAATATACTCACCCGGTCCCCGCAGCTCCTCCGGACACGTCCTTCCTCTTCAGTCTTCTCCCGGCGAGTGCAGTGACGATGTCCGGGGTTTCCCAGGTGACGTCGCTGCATGCGTCGGTGCGGGAGGCGGGAAATTCAAATCACTTTGTATTGACAGGAATTTTGTGGATGCATGCAATCACAAGGGGATTTTTTTTATCAATTAGAACTTTTTCATAAGTAAAAAGAAGCAAATGCATACTTATGTAATACTATATACTATATATAAAATAATATTCTGAAAAAATATAACATTATGTAAAATACAATCACAAGGTCAACCTTAACACTACAAAACAAACTCTTGAATACTTTTTTTGTAACTTAAAAATTGTTAATGAAGGCAGAGAATACGAAACATTAAATTGAATTGAAGGAATAACCTCTACTGTGCCCCATCAACTATATCCTTATTTGAGCTTTATGAAACTTTAAGAATAGACTGGAAATGTTAGAATGGGCAGAAGGTGGATATTCAATAGGAAGTCAGTGTCAACATGAATATAAATGAAAATTAATTGGAACGTCTAGAAAAACTGTAAAATGTTAAAGCTCACGGAGGAGATGAACACTTAAAAGAGATTCTCCTGAATGTGGGAAGCCACGAGAATGATGCAAAGCAGATTGGGGACAGTGGTGTCTCTGCAGAGGTCAAAGTGGAGAAGGACTTACAGACTTTGCTGGCAAAGTCTGATGAGACCATGTTCCCTGTGAATGTGGCTCGAATTTATACTCCAACTTGGAGACTTTTAAACAAATTAAAAATATAAAACTAGAAACTCTTGCAGCTGATGTTTAAACCCGTAAAAGATGTAACACCAATAACAAAAAAGCAATATATTGCAGTTTTACCAGTAGATGTGGGGAGTGCTAGTGTTAAGGGAAACTGAGAAGTTTCACAAAAACTTTCAATAAACATGCTTGGGGATATTGAAAGCTGTATGTAATGTAATGTAATAAAAGGACATTTACTTTTTGTTTTTCACTTAGCTTTTGGAAGATTCTCAAACATGATGATTTAAGACTTTGTGTACCTAAACAAGCCGCTGTTGTTTTTATATTATTTAAAAGGAATGAAAGGTTATTTAGAAATGGATGAAAAAAATGTGAATAAATGTCATACCTTTTAAGGAACAGATACAAAAAAACTGTATTCTTTATAACATAATGATCCTTATCCTGGTGTTTTAGCTTCTTAAATTGATTATGTTGTTAAATATGAACCACCTGTGAATGCCTCCTTTACTGATTCTACTTTCTTCTCTTCAGTGGTTTCATACTGCAAAGCTTGATTGCTCCTTGATAATGTTCATCCCTCTCCTTCTGCTCCTCTTCCTAGCCTTTGGGCAAAAGGGCACATTCATGCTGGAATAAAAAACAACAGCTGTTCTCTTTTGACCTCATGCTTTGAGGAACCTCATGATTCCCCCATGCTTTGAGGAACCTCATGATTCCCCCATGCTTTGAGGAACCTCATGATTCCCCCAAAAAAATGGTTTGGTGTTAAGGAACTGAAAAGAGAGGCCTGGAGCTGACTAGGAAGGAGGTCAGCAGAAGACCAGCATGATCTGAGGCTAGGGGTGAGTACAGTAGATAAAGAGTTATGAGTGAGGAAGGGTTGGATAGGCTATTAGAGGAAAATGGGGGGATAGGGTGAACGTTTTAAAAGAGGGGTGGGGAAAAAAGTTATAAGGAAGGGAAAAAAAGAAGTGGGAGGCTGGAGAAAGGAAAAGCTTCCTGCCAACCCACCTTTATTTGGTTGTGGGTAGTGGAGTGTCTTGGTGTTGGGCAGTTGAGGGCTTCACAGGGCATCTTTTATGGGGGTGTGTTGGGGAAGAACCATAATTGGTGCGTAGGTCTTAATCCTGTGTTGTAATATTATGGGAGGTGTACCTGTTGTTGTATGCCTTCAGTTCAAATTTAATATCTGACTTTTGTCTTTATAATTAAAATTTTCAGAAGTATTTTTTTAACTTTGTGCTTGTAGCACCTAGGACAGCGAGGTTAGACAAAGCAAGGTATAATTTGTACAATTTATACTGACTTTCAATGCCTTGTTTGGCTATCTTGAAAAAGTAGCAATTCCAAGAGCTAAATGGAAGCGTTGAGGACAAGCATCCCTGTTGGCTACTTCAGTGCTTAGTTTTGTTCATGCAACTTTGGGCGAAATACCGATTATTGCAAAGTTGGACAAGTAGATCATCAGAAAAAAATATATTAAACATATGGGCAGTAATAATTTAGAAAGTGTCTGTTTCTCTTTTTTTGCGGACACATCTTGCTAAGTATTTTTTCTTTGCTATTCTAGGGAAATGCTCAAAAAGATGTAAATTTGATTCATAAATTGACCATTCATTCAAATCAAAGTATGGTTTCAAGAGCAACTTCATGTTACAGTATCTCCTATTAACCAATGGATTCTTGCATCAGAGGAATCCGTTCATAAGATGCTGTATAGGGAAAGCAGAGCAACATTCTCATTGTGTAAATTCTTGTATTGTATTTAAAACTGTAGAAACAATCATGATTAAAAAAATAGAAGGGGAATTAAAATGTTTCAAGACTTAAGGGAATCTTATAAAACTAAAGCGAGAATGAAATCTCTATATTACACCCAATAAATATAACATTTCATCTCTTTCTGTAATTAAAAAAGCAGATGAGACTTTATTACATCTGGAATTACAAGCAGGCTGACAAAGGGAAAAACAGACGTCTTGTAGAAATATTATCCAGAATAGTCCTCATTTTGGCAATGTGATGAATACCCCGAGGGCTGCAAAGGATTACTGTAATATTTTCCATGGTTGTTACTGATAGTATATTTGGGACAATGTCCACTTTCCTTCTTCCTATAGATCATTGCCAAAAGAACAATGGAAAGCAAAAAGATTGAAGAACAAGAATGTCATAAAATGATTCAATAGAACTAGTGAACCTGCCACCAACCTGCCACAATACAGTAAATACTTTAACAATGCTGAATGCAGAACTAGACTTGATCTACTTACTTGACTTTTCTGGCAAATTCAACTCACAGCCCAAAATATAAAAGGGCACAAGAACCCAAACCCAAAACTTACCCTAAGAGAATAAAATGATGTGACTGCCCCACCTTGATTAAATGTCAGGGACACTGAAGTTGGAAACTCCAAAGTGGTGGATGTCAGGATAGTATAAAGACAAGAATCAAGTTCATCATCATTTACTGCAGGAAATTTAGAAAGTGGGAGGATTCCAACCCACAATGAACACCAGACAATGGGCACACTCCTATTGGCTTGAGGTTGTTTCGGGTTGGAATGCAACAAAGCTTTTGTGGTTTTTAGTGTAGACATCAGTGGTGTTTCCATTGGCTGATAGTTCCCAGGGACTGGAATTGCCTTGGAAAGTGAGAGAATACAAGTAGTTGTGATAGTGGAACAACTGAGAATTGGAGGAGAAGAATTCAAGACATGCCTCCAGAAGGGAAAGCCATAGCACATAGGAACAACATATTGGGGCATGGACAATTTCAAATGGGTTGAGGCCATGGGTTGAGTAGGTGTGCAGCAACATTAGATTGGGATGGAGCACAGGTTGTCCCCTCCTCTGCTCCTTTTCTTGTCCAGGGGAAAAGTAGCTTAGATCTGCCAACACATCCTTACCCCTTACTACCTGTTGTTCAATCCTGTTGCACGGGAGGATTTGTGTTGTTGCAGTAACATGAATTTACATCTATTTTGCCTAAAAAGTACCGAGGGTGGGAATGCAGGATATTTTGGGGGAACCAGATCCAGAACAACCAATCAACATCCTAGCTGAAATTCAAACTTTGCTAGACCACATCTGAAGAGTTCCCAAGTATGGTATAACCTTAATTGTCATCAACCTTTCTAGGTAGGATCCCATGCAGGAGTATTTTTATCATAATAAATACAAACATACAAAAATGCCAAGGATAAATATTAATGGGGCAATATACGTAGAAAGGCAGATATTGTAAAGATTAATATTGCCGAAAAACCCTTCATTTTCCTTGCTGTGTGTTTCACCCGGGCGGACTGTCATCTGTCATCTTTGAATGTTGGAGCAACCTATATCTGCCCCCCGATTATTATAAACATAGGTCAGTGCACACCCTGCTCACCCTGACTGTCAAATATCCGACCATCTTACAGTAAACAAGATCAGAAACTGTGCATTGAAAGATCATCTCTGCATTATATTTATGTTTTATCAATATAGGTAAAGCAACAAATGTACAAATAAATGTGCTACAAACTGATATATTAGTCCTAATAGTCCTAAAGCTCTTTAAGACTCAAGAAGATGCACTATATGGAAGAACCTGGGTGATCCAACAAACCGATCTGGTCCAGGATTGAAAACATTTTCCAACAGATATCAAATGTTTAAGTAATCCATAGTAGGTTTTCTTGATCACCCAGGTTTCTCCCTTGATATTCTATGTTCTCCAGTATTGAAGGTCAAATGGGTCTACTTTATCCTTTGGAAATACCAATATTATAATAGGGCTTTGCACATCCCCCATGCAACAGAACATGGCAGTGGGCCAAACAGATTTCTGTTTTGTAGTTTGTTGGAACACCCAGGTTCTCCCATGATAGTCTATTGTCTTCAGTCTTGGAGAACTTTCTTAAATTAGACCCAATGGGCCTGATTTATGAAAGCTTTCCAAGACTAGAGAGGTTACACTTTCAACAGTGAAGCTGGGTGATCCAGCAAACCTGGAATGGTTTTATATAAAGTAATTTGGTATTTGTTAGAAAACGTTTTCAGTCCTGGACAAGATCCATTGCAGGTTTGCTGGAATACCCAGGTTCACTGATGAAAGTGTATCCTCTCTAGTCTTGGAAAGCTTTGATAAATCAGGCCTAATATGTGTATAAAGGTTTTCCAATGGGTAAAATAGGTAAAAAAGACATTGTTATAGTACATAATAGATGTTTGTAACTGCATGAAAGAGACATAACCAACCTATACCTGAACCCTGACTTTTTTGTTCACTAAAAAAACTCCCAAATACACTGTTAAGCTGGCCATAATGTAGCAATTACTCGTCACATTAAACCACATTGATAGAACAAAGAAAAAGAAGTGGTTTCAAGAAAACAAAATGAGCTTGATCAAATCCCATGACAAAAACCACTTCCAATCCAGCAAACCCGGAAGGGATCTGGACCAGGATTAAAAGCTTTTGCCAACTAATAGCAAAATAAATTTAACAAATCCATTCCAGGTTTGTTGGATCACCCAGGTTCTCCCGCGGTAGTCCATCTTCTCCAGTGTTGGAAAGGTTTAATAAATCAGGCCCAGTGAATTAGTGGCAGGACAACCAAGAAAAAATAGAAAAATAATGCAGTCACCTTATCCAGGGACTGGTAAGCTCCAATATATTAAATTGTTTCTCTTGTGTTCAGATACACTTTACCTATTGATACAGATCTCCTTTACTGAAGCCAAGTGTCCAGAGTAAAAGGATTGGAGAGCCTATTTTAACATTCGACTTGTTACATGATTAGCCGTGATCATTTTAACCCCTTTTATATAATATACTAACATTTCGTGACTGTTATCCCCCCCATAAGTCTCATATCAACACCATTAGTCTCCCCGTCTAAAGAAGGTTATAAAGAATTGTGTATTTAATTATAATGACATTTTCCCTGCCAGTTCTGTAAAAATCCATTTGTGGGATATGAACAATTTCTAACGCTGTTATCTTAAATGCATGTGACATTTCCATTCATGTCAGAGCCCGTGATATAATTATTCGCTACAGCAGTGTACACATATATTTCATTAGACTAAAATGATGGATTCATACAGCCATAAATACACGTTGTCAGTCATTTTATTGGCATTCTTCCCCATAATTGCCGGCAATGTTTTCCTTTAATATCTTTAACGGACTTAATCTCATAAACTCTTTGAGCTATTTTTCATTTGTTTCCCTGACCTGTGATGATGATTGAGCTTTCTGGTTTGTATTATACTTGTTGACAAATGTTATATATATATATACTGTACATATATGTATATATATATATATATATATACATATAACATTTGTCAACAAGTTTATAAACTCAACAAGTATATTCATTTAGATCATTATATGAATTTTGGTTCTATTTACCTGTTTATTATTACGTCTTTCTGTGTATAACAATATATATTTATAATTAAAATAATAGAGGTAATTTGCTGAGATCCGTGGAGAGATGCGTTTTACTCCAGTAATAGTATTTTAACTGATGCGTTCGTAAAGACAAAATACGGTCTAAACAAAACATTTTAACATTTTATTCAGCATCTAATGGCAGAGCTGTTATCTCTCTAAATATACCCTATTAGGAAATGTATTTTTATGGATTCTCTAAATAAAAAAAGCAAGAAAACAACATCAGAGGAAGGTGGGAGAAACCTTATGGTGCAGTAATTCAAAGATTTTATGGTGATAAAATGAGACAGATGTTTTGAATGACTTACATCTGTTAGGCCAGGGACACGTTGCTAATTTCACGCTCTGCCGACTGATAGGTAATCAATTGGTCGGAAGTTTTAAAATGCTGCAAACACGTATATGATATTCTGCCCTTTTCAATTATTTTTCCCAGAATTGTGATTTGAATTATTCAGTTTGCTGGGACCTATGACGTGACTTGTGTACCTTATCGGATGTCGGCCCAATATGTGTACTAGGAATCAAGGTGAACCCATGTAGGCAAAACTTAGAATGGCTGCAATATGAGCTTGCTGTTGAGATAAATATTATAGAACAGTGTTTCTGAACCCGGGTTGCCCCGGAGGTTACTGAGGGTTCCTTGAGCAATGAGAAATTGGCACCTCTAAGGTGATTTTAAGAGAAACCAATGAACTTTTTGGATATCTTTAAGTATGAAAGAGACATTCTTCCCAATGACCACCACACTAATATATTGTGAGCTGTGGAATGCCGCCCCCTGAGTATTTATTAACCAGCCAGAAGCCGAGTTTTTATTGTAAATGGTGGACATTTCCATCAGTGGCAAACAAAGCCAACAGTGGAGCCTGTGCAGAACTGACTTGTGGCACTCATGGGGACTCCTTGTGCCTAAGGAGAATACAATACCCTTGTGCAGTGGAACATGTTGAACCTTCCTATGTCTGCCCATGAGTACCATCCCTAGCAGCTATCAGCAAATGGGTAGTCTAGCATCTCTTTATCTTAAAATCCCAGAGACTGGTTGGTTACAAAATCGTCAGCAAATCCATTGGATGGTGGATGATAGGGGATGGTGGATGATTGCTATTTGCAAGTCATTTGGCCAGCTAAAGACTTGGTTTAGAATTTTTTTCCAGTCAGTCATTTTTTTTTCACCTGGGTGACCTGAACCTGGATGATAGCAAACAATTTTTAAGAAATCTAATCCACATTAGCTGGATCACTGGTATTAGCTCATTGGTTAAACTTGATGATCAAAAAGGTCTTGGTGTCTTCAATAAGTCAATAAGTCAGCAATAGTAAAACACTAAAGATAGAAAGAGGTCTCCAAAGAATGAATACTAGGGATGAGTGAGAATGCCTTTGGCATTCTCAAGAAAATTTCCTCGATGTTCCGATGGGAAACCATCGAAAATCACTATAGGAGGATTATCGCAGCTGCATTCATAAATACAGCCGTGAGTGATCCCCGGGCACTACAAGTCAGAATGAGGGCAAGCCGGGGATCTCTCACTGAGAGGAGGATTCTCACGGCTCCATTCATAAATGCAGCCGGTATACTGCTCCTGAGTGAGTCAGGCTGCTTGCGTTTATTAATGAACGCAGCCATGGGAAAAATTTACAGGATTTTTCCCACACTGCATTCATTCATGTGCAGCTAGCCGAGACTCACACTGCATTCCTGGATAGAGAAACGCTATCCAGGAACACATAGTACACGGCTGCAACAGCAATTAGGGCCTAATTGG
Organism: Pyxicephalus adspersus; assembly: GCF_032062135.1. NCBI lineage: Eukaryota > Metazoa > Chordata > Amphibia > Anura > Pyxicephalidae > Pyxicephalus > Pyxicephalus adspersus. Next base: position 135,254,113 of record NC_092862.1, read on the forward strand.
TCTTGCAGGTTCCAAAAATTCGGAGTCTCATCAGCCAAATTTACAAAGGCCGTTCTTCCTTACATGTTTGAAAAGTGAAAACGGCCCAATTTGCCGCAAGACCAAATTTAATAAATTTGCTCGCTCATCTCTAATGAATACCAGAGGAGCCCAAATTTTTATAAAGTTCTCAGAGAAAACATTAGACGAAGCTGGATGTCACTTGTGGCTGTAAGAAAATGTAACCCTCTCCCTTTAAGAATGCCAGGTGCCTGGATGTTATGCCAATGTCCACTGACCTGGGACAAATATAGTGTTGTGAATTTTAGACACTGCTTATACTATAAGCCAAAATTGAACACGGCTTCTGCTAACTTTTAATGCCAGCCTTCCCTAACAGCTCCAGTCCCAAATGAGAATCAGGAGTTTCAGATCATGTGATCACCTTTAAAATATTAATCATGCACAGGCTGTGGGCTTTATTGTCAAAATAACCCTTTATTTTGCAGAACAGTGCCACCTACAGATTGGGATCTGCATCACCTTTTTGTTTGATAGTGCAATTGTTAAATACAATCGCATGATAAAAAAGTATTTTGATAAATAAATAAATTGTTAAAAAATAATACAATTGTTATTTTATATAAATATATTTTTAAAAACAGAACATTATATAAACAGTGTACTGCATAAAAACCTTACATTTCCTTAAAGAATACCATTTATTACATTATAACATTTTGGTGTTTTTCTAGGGATCAAAGACCTCTGGTCACAAAAGGATTAAAAACCATCCTTGACTTGAAATCTTCTATGACAATAAATAAGGACAGACTTTTGTGCTGTTATAATGAACAGCATTTTATGGTGGGGGAGAGGCAAAGGTGCTGGTTGTAGAGCATAGTCTTTATTCTGGTGGGAGACAGGGAGCCCTGCAGTGATTTAAACTTAAAATTGCATTGCAAAGCACCATTGAGAGCTCCAGCTGGGAAATTCAACAGGAATTAAAAACTATTTTTAAGCTTTGGCTAGAACAGCAGGAGTGATTTTAAAATATGCACAAACCATAATTATCTTATTTACTTAAATTAGGAATTTATATATACAAGGACTGTCTATTAAATAACAAGCCTGATATATAACTGATTCGGATTTTTGTCCCCTTCAATATTCTTTCCCTTCACAATTAGGCACTGATGCAGTTTTGTTTGATAAAGAATGAAACCATTTCCCCACATTTCTGCTCATCTTTTCCTGACTCCTTCTCTCAGCTTTGTCAGAACTTCTTATAATAGATACATAGTATGTCAGGTTGAAATAAGACATAAGTCCATCAAGTTCAACCACTACGGAAATAATCATATCCCAGATATAAAACCCTATGGACATACAGTTAGGGTCATAAATATTTGGACAGAGACAACATTTTTCTAATTTTGGTTCTGTACATTACACTCATAAGCCTCAAGAATAGAAAGGCTAGATTGGACTTTGCTCAAAAACATCTAAAAAAGCCAGCACAGTTCTGAAAAAACATTCTTTGAACAGAAGAAACCAAGATCAACCATTACCAGAATGATGGCACGAAAAAAGTATGGAGAAGGCGTGGAACAGCTCATGATCCAAAGCATAGCACATCATCTGTAAAACATAGTGGAGGCAGTGTGATGGCTTGGGTGTGCATGGCTGCCATGGCACTGGGACACTCGTGTTTATCCATGTTGTGACACAGGACAGAAGCAGCCGAATGAATTCTGAGGTGTTCAGAGACATATTGTCTGCTCAAATCCAGCTAAATGCAGTCACATTGATTGGGAGGCGTTTCATAATACAGATGGACAATGACCCAAAACATACAGCCAAA